>NW_021144991.1:153928-214115 GCF_900634775.1 Gouania willdenowi | reverse complement strand
GCTCACCCCAAGTGAAAGGGACATCCTTCTTTAGGAATGTGTAAAGAGGTTTTGCTAAATTGGCGTAATTGTCAATGAATTGCCTGGAGTAGCTACAGATACCAAGGAAGTTTCTTAAACCTGAGACATGCTGGGGAACCTTGAAGTTCTGAAGACCCTGAATGTGTTGTGCCTGTGGTTCCACACCCTTACCGACTAGGAGACCGACATAGTTCACTGTTGTGCGGGAACATTGACACTTGGACAGTGAGATTTTGGCACTGGCGCAGGTCAGTACATGATCAATTTCACTCCTGTGGTTTGCAAATGTTGTGTTTCTCATTAAAATGTCATCAACAAATATATGAGGGTGCCATGAGACTTTCAACATGGCTGCTGTTTGGTTCAAAGTTGTGCGACATCGGATTTGTCTCGACTACAATGATACCGTTCCTAAATTATTTCATAAAATGGTCCTGAGAGCAGAGCCAGCGGAGTCACGTGCGCGCTAGAGCCAATCACTGGAGAGCTCATGACATCATCACTGTGGAGTTAGAACTGATGACATCATCACTGTGGATGAGCTTTTTCTGTTTTTGATCACCGTCTTGCATCCAACACTGCACTATGTAGAGCACTTAGAGGTTCGCTTCCATTCTGTGCATCTAAACTGAACCAGACTGACTCTGTTCCGCCTATCTGTAAGATACACTGTCTCAAAGTAACTTTTGTGTGTGTGTGTGTGTGTGTTAGCGGCATATAATATATACATCGGAAACTATAACAGAATGTCTCACTGCACGTAAAGCTACATATTATTATTATTATTACGTATTATGACAGGCCCATATTTCACTGGCCTCAAATCAACAGGAACAAGTAATTATTAATTTTAATGTGACACATTTAACATGTGATCAATACTTTGTTTTATTCCAAGATATAAATTGTAAATTGAGGAAACATTGGAATTGAGCTGCTGAAAGGAAGTGACGGATTGCTGCTCTGCTGCTTTTTATGGGAACACCTTTAAACACTGAAGGGCTTAATTATGGGACATCTAACGTCAAAGGTAAGTTACGATTTTCTAACTGGTTTCTGCATTTAGCTGATTTTGTTAACATTTAAAACAGGGATTCACATCCAACAACATGTTATATATAATTGTACACAATATGTTTCAAGGCTGTAGCTATTGAATATTTTTGTAATCCAGTATTCCACTGAAAATTCCATAGATTAACATATTTTTTAGTTAAAGAGAAATTATATTCATACATGAGAAACTAACATATTTGATGTAGGAATGAATGAACCATTTGTTTCCTTTTTTAGACAATCAACACTTTTGCTTTTTAGCAAACGGCAATTGCATCTCAGGAAATGTGACTAGTTAAAATAAAAATGAACAAAACAAACAGAATAACATAACTTTCTACTTCTGCCAAGTCCAAACATCTTCTCAGATATCTACAACTACATAGATATCTTTATTTGAGGAACATTGAAGATAACTTGAACTAAAGTTTAGACTTGGTAACGTGACGTTTTCCATATCTTTAACTTTCATTCTACGGAGTCCAAATGAGGTTTGATATAAATGTAATGTTCATTTTGAAAAAAAAAAAACAGGATTGAAGTGCAAATATATCTAACCAGTTTCTAGGTTAGAGATTAAATGTGTAAACAGTTTGCCAATGGTTTCCATCATCTACCACCCACCACTAAAAGTCATGTGATGTGTGATATCATCTAAGAAAGGTCTCTACTGCTCATGGGGAACGTATTTTTTTTAATATAAATTAGCCGTGAATGGATTAAAAAATAACCAATCAATTGCAAATCTGACTAAATAATCACGATTAATCACAATTTGTGAATTTCAGTCACAAGTTGCACAGAAATGACGTGTATTTATAAGTTACAAGTAAAGTAATTTAATTTGTTCCCAAACAAAATCACTGTTAAATGTAGTGTGTGGTCCATGCAGACTTTAAAGATTTGTGCTATGTTAAACTTCAGTCTGTTATTACACAATATATTGGTTATTTTAAAGAAAAAAGATTGTACATTAAAATAAAATGCGCAAAAAACCTAACCTATAATTTAGAAAAATTCCAGTGTCAATACGAGAGAACTTTAGAACTAATTTGAACCTTAAACATTAAAACTATTGCACTTTTACATTCAGCTGCTGAGGCACAGCCGACTGTCCACATTACTACAGGATGACTGAATCAATGCTAAATAATCAGAATCAGAATCAGAATCAGAAATGTTTTATTTGCCATGTACAGTTTTGAGGACAGTACAAGGAATTTGACTTGGTGGTTGGTGCACAAAACAAGCAACAAAAAGAAATAAAAGAAATAAAAACAGAACAACAAAGCACAACCCAGCAACAATAATAATAATAATAATGATAAATATAAAGGATGAGGGATAAATAAAGGATAGATAGAGAATAAAGGATAAATAGGATAAATATAATATAAATATATATATATACAGTGCAGCAGGTATCAAGCTGGTGGAGGTGGTGATCGGGTGGGGGGGGGGGGGGGGTTCAGTGGGTGACTTGGGGTGTGTTCATGTGGATGGTGGCAGAGGGAAAGAAGCTGTTTTTGTGTCTGGAGGTTCTGGTCCTGATGGACCGAAACCTCCTACCAGAAGGGAGAGATTGAAACAGTTTATGACCGGGGTGGGAGGGGTCGGCCACAATCTTTCCTGCACGCCTCAAAATCCTGGAGGCGTACAGGTCCTGGAGGGAGGGCAGATTGCAGCCGATGACCTTCTCTGCAGAGTGGATGATACGCTGCAGTCTGGCCTTGTCCTTGGCCGTAGCTGCAGCGTACCAGATGGTGATGGAGGAGCAGAGGATGGACTGGATGATGGAGCTGTAGAAGTTCACCATCATCTTTGTTGGCAGACTGAACTTCTTCAGCTGCCGCAAAAAGTACATCCTCTGCTGAGCTTTTTTGATAAGGGAGCTGATGTTCAGCTCCCACTTGAGGTCCTGAGTGATGATGGTCCCCAGGAAGCAGAAGTACTCTACAGAGCTCACTGTAGAGTCTCCCAGGGTGAGGGGGGTGAGGGGGGCTGGGTTCTTCCTGAAGTCTGCTATCATCTCCACTGTCTTTAAAGCATTGAGCTCCAGGTTGTTCTGGCTGCACCAGGACACCAGCCGGTCTGTCTCCCACCTGTAGTCGGACTCGTCTCCATCAGCGATGAGACCGATGATGGTCGTGTCGTCTGCAAACTTCAGGAGTTTGACCGACTGGTGAGAGGACGTGCAGCTGTTGGTGTACAGGGAGAAGAGCAGAGGAGAAAGAACACAGCCCTGAGGAGATCCAGTGCTGATGGTCCGGGGAGCAGAGATGGTTTTTCCCAGCTTCACGTGCTGCTTCCTGTCAGACAGGAAGTCTGTGATCCACCTGCAGGTGGAGTCTGGCACGTTCAGCTGGGAAAGCTTGTCCTGAAGGAGAGCTGGGATTATTGTATTAAAAGCAGAGCTGAAGTCCACAAACAGGATCCTGGCGTAGGAGCCTGGGGAGTCCAGGTGCTGGAGGATGAAGTGGAGAGCCAGGTTTACAGCATCGTCTACTGACCTGTTGGATCTATAGGCAAACTGCAGGGGGTCCAGGTGGGGGTCGGTGATGTCCTTGATGTGGGAGAGCATGAGGCGTTCAAAGGACTTCATGACCACAGATGTCAGAGCGATGGGTCTGTAGTCATTAAGTCCTGTGATCCTCAGCTTTTTAGGGACAGGAACGATGGTGGAGGCCTTAAAACAGGCTGGTACAGTGCATGTCTCCAGTGAGGTGTTAAAAATGTCTAGAGGTGATCTCAGTGAGATGGACTCAGAAACATTAGTAAAGGAACGTTCCACAACAATGAGAGGGTCCTGTTAATGTGCTGCTTGTCTCTGTCCCTCAGTTTGTGAACATGTCTCCTGCCTGCAGTGGGACGTCTGAACATCACTTCCTGTGCTCCATCTGTCTGGAGGTGCTCACTGATCCAGTCACCACACCATGTGGACACAACTTCTGCAAAACATGCATCAGCACACACTGGGACACCAGTACCACCAGCAGGTGTCCCGTGTGTAATCAGGTGTTCAGCACTAAACCTCAGCTGAAGGTCAATATTATGATGCATGAGATGGTTTCTCAGTTCAGACGTGAATCTGAGAAGAAAGCAGCAGCACCAGGAGAAGTTCCCTGTGACGTCTGCACTGGAACCAAAGTGAAGGCCCTGAAGTCCTGCCTGGACTGTGTGTTCTCCTACTGTGAGACTCACCTGGAGCCTCATCTGACAGCATCAGGCCTGAGAAGACATCAGCTGGTGGAGCCTGTGGAGAACCTGGAATCCAGGATGTGTCCAAAGCACAGCAAACCTTTGGAGCTGTTCTGTCAGAGCGATCAGACACGTGTCTGCTTGATGTGTTCTGTTTTGGAGCACAGGAGTCACCAGTTAGTCCCTCTGGGAGAAGATCTGTTTGAAGACAAGAAAGTTTATCTTCAGCAGATGATCCAAAAGAGACGAGAGAAGCTGGAGGTGATCAGAGAGTCAGTGAGATTCAGGAAGGAAGCAGCAGACAGAGCGAAAGCTGAAGGTGTGGAGGTGTTCACTGCTCTGATGGAGCTTGTTCGAAGAGGCCTGAAGGAGCTGATGAAGACAATGAAGGAGCAACAGGAAGCAGAAGAGAGAGAGGCTGAAGGTTTGATCAAAGAGCTGGAGGAGGAAATCTTTGAGCTGATGAAGAGAAGCTCTGAGGTGGAGCAGCTCTCCCACTCTGAAGACCACCTCCTCCAACACTTCTGCTCTCTGAAAGCTCCTCCAGCGACCAAGGACTGGACAGAGGTCATGGTCCATCCATCATCATATGAAGGAACTGTGCTGAGAGCTGTGGCTCAGCTGGAGGACACACTCAGTGACAAGATGAAGATGATGAAGATGAAGATGATGCAGCAGTTTGCAGTAGATGTGACTCTTGATTCTCTTACAGCTAATCCTTACCTTGTCCTGTCTGATGATGGAAAACAAGTTTACTGCAGTGATGTGTGGAAGAAACTTCCACACAACAAAGAGAGATTTTATCCTTGTGCCTGTGTTTTAGGGAAACAGAATTTCAGTTCAGGTAGATTTTACTTTGAGGTTCAGGTTAAAGGAAAAACTAAATGGGATTTAGGAGTGGTTAAAGAATCCATCAACAGGAAGGGATATATTACTCTGACTCCTAAGAATGGTTTATGGACTCTGATCCTCAGAGATGGAAATGTGTATACAGCATGTGAAAATCATCCATTCATTCTTCATCTGAAGTGTGTTCCTGAGAAGGTGGGTGTGTTTGTGGACTATGAGGAGGGTGTGGTCTCCTTTTATGATGTAGATGCTGCAGCTCTGATCTACTCCTTCACTCACTGCTGCTTCACTCATAAACTACACCCATACTTTTGTCCTGGTTTAAACTATGGTGGTAAAAACTCAGCACCTCTGATCATCTGTCCTGTCAATCAAAGTGAATGATCAGTGTCATGATGAAGTCTCACCAACAATAGATTCAATGGTTCTCTGCAACCATTCACTTCTCCAGGTTGGTTACGCACTCCATCCAACCTAACATGTATGTTTCTCAACAGTGGGAGGAAACATTTTATTAAAGAAGTTTCACATTTGGTGTTTGGATTGTGATGAAATAAAAGTGGATTAAAAAAATTTTTTTACAAAATTATTCATTGTACAAACGTGTTACATGTTTTATGATCAGTTAAAATGTGTTAGTGGTTAGTAAAATAGGAACATGATTTTTTCTATGGAATGTAATGAAAATAAGATGCTCAGGAGTTTTTGTCAGTCCATCTAAGTTTAATTTGTAATCGTGTTGAGTATAACTGTGGTACATTTTATTTTTAAGTGTTTTATGTGGGTATAAATGTTAATATATAAAGCTATGTACACTTTTCTTTTGTCATATTACTTTTGAAACCTACATGTAAAAGAGGGTGATTGAAGTTTTCTCTGTTTATCCAGGTTTACTTAATTTTAATTGAATTTAACTGTTTTTTTTTTTTGGTTTTTTTTTATTTCTCTTTGAGTTTTATTGCAAGAAAAAAGCACTTGTAAAGATCACAGGCATCTATACACTTTATTATTGTATCTGTCAAAGTGTGTTGTATGCCACCCTTTGTAAACTTTATGTAATTGTTCAAACAAAAACACAAAAAAATAAAGAATTTACAAAAAAAAATGTGGTGAAAATAAAGCATTTGCATGAATTAAGAAGAATAAAGTGTTGAATGTTCAAACTTTAAAATGTACTTTTTAAGCCACTATGACTCTTCCTTATTACCTTACCCTTTAATTAAAGAGAAACCGTGAAGTTTTGGTGTTTAAGAAGTGTTTATCTCACTGGTAGCCCTTTGGATTATTCACTAGTTTTAAAGTAGCTCCATGTTTCACAAAGGTTGGTGACTTGTTCTTTAGATCAGTGGTTTTCAACCGTTTCAGGCCGCGACCGCCAAAATAAAAGTTCCAGAAAGCGGGGACCCCCACTGTCGCTGAAGGTGGTTTAACACAGACATGAATATTGAAGAACAGTCATGTGGAGACAGGGCCATCCATTGTTCTATAAAACTGTGATAACCACATTTATAATATAATATAATATAATATAATATCCACTGTTATCCAGGAAGTCTACTATTTTTTATAGTCATCTTAAAGATGGAAATCCTTTTTTTAATTAGACAAAGTGACCAAAATGAGGAAAAAGGTGGTGACATGGGTTTTTAAAACCACAGAAATGGGTTTAAAGTAGCAAACTAGAGCGGGCAAAAACTGACATAAAGTGCTAAAAATGGTTAAAACTGTCAATATTGGAACAATTAGTTGAAACTGGCTAATAATGGGAACGACAAATGGTGAATGTGGTTAAATTGGCAAAAAAAATTGAGCATGGAATATGATGAAAATAGGTTAAAAGTGACAATAATGGGTCAACATTTGTGACATTAGGTGGAAAAGTGGTGGAAAGGGTTTATAAGTGCAAAAGTGGAAACACGTGTGCAGAAAAGTAAGTAAGTAAGTAAGTAATATTTATTTATATAGCACCTTTTAGAGACAGGAGTCACAAAGTGCTTCACAATGCATACAGTGCATACAATACAATACAAATTACAGTTGCAGTCACAAAAATATGATGGTCATAAAACAACCCTTTATCACTGGAATTTTTTAAAATGCTTTCTGAAACAGATAGGTTTTCAGTTGGCTCTTAAAAGCATCAACGGAATCAAGCAGACGCAGCGAAAACGGAAGATCGTTCCAGAGCGTTGGCGCGACCGCCTGGAAGGAGCGATCTCCTCTGGTCTTGTAACGGGTACGGGGGACCATGAGCAGGTTCTGATCCTGGGACCTCAGCCTCCGGGAGGGGGTATAAGGACACAACAAGTCTCTAATGTAGGAGGGAGCCTGACCATGCAAGGCTCTGAAGGTCAGCACCAGAATTTTAAAATTGAAACGGAAAGTGACTGGAAGCCAATGAAGGGCTTTTAGAATGGGAGTAATATGGGCCCTTTTGTTTGTGCGAGTCAGTAACCTCGCTGCAGAGTTTTGTACCTGCTGGAGACGAGACAGCGCCTTTTTGTTTAGACAGGAAAATAGGCTGTTACAATAGTCTAAACGGGAAGACACAAAGGCGTGGATAATCATCTCAAGATCATCTCTGGACACAAGTGAACGTAGTTTAGAGATTTTCCTCAGTTGGTAAAAACAGTTCCTTGTCAGCAGTTTAGAGTGGTGCTCTAATGACATTGCTTTGTCAAAGATAATGCCAAGATTTCTAAGGCTTGTTTTAGAAGACAAACTCAGGTCGCCCAAATACTGGTGAATCCCTGGCAAAGCGTCATCAGGGGCAAACACCAGCACCTCCGTTTTGTCTGGGTTTAGTTGTAGGGAATTTGCACCGAGCCATTGTTTAACTTGCGCAAGACATTTCAGCAGAGAGCTTAATTTCTGGATCTCAGAGGGCTTAAAAGAGCAGTAAAGCTGAATATCATCCGCAAACAAATGGTAGGAAACATCATCAAAGGTCTGGATCATTTTCCCTAATGGAAGGATATAGAGTAAAAACGAGAAAAGGCATTGAAATAAGATTGGAAGTGTCAGAAATGGGAGTAATATAGTAAAAATGCTTTAAAAGGAGCAAAAATATGGCAAGAAAAAGGGATGAAAGCATGTTAAAATATGGCAAGTTTGGTTTAGTTGCAGAAAAAGCGAAAGCATGAGCAAAAAACAGGGTCCTTGCCCCAAGGTTGAGAACTCCTGCTTTAGATGCTGGTTCCAGGCTGCTGTGGTGTGTGCAGTCTCCTCTGTGGCCACTAGGTGTCAGCCTCCCTCTGCTAACAGCCTGACTCTTTGGATGGAGGTAAAAACCTATGTTTGGCTACAAAAAGTCTACAAACCAGTGACAATAAGCTGTTTCCTCATCAGAATCCCAGTTGTGAGGGAAGAAGAGGAAGTTTGTGTCGAGTTAAAACTTAATGACGCTCCGGTGAGTGAAGGGTCTGGATATCATTGGATAATCCCAAATTCATCTGTAAACCAAAATTAAATACTCGTTTTTCTTCCTCTCCTTTTCAAACAAAAAACAAGAAAAATGTTTTACCGTTTTAATCAAACAACCATAAAACAAATCCAAATTGGCCCGTTTTTCGATTGTCCCGTGTCCTTCTCTCCTTTTCCCTTTTACAATTGAACATTGAAAAACAGCAGTTTCACAATCAGAATCAACTTTATTGACCAAGAGTGTATTAATACACACGAGGAATTTGACTTGGTGACCTGTGATCTCTCAGATAGTGTAACATTAAATAATAACAATCAACTAGAATAAAGAAAAATAAATAAAAAAAGAAGTATAAACATAAATATAAATATAAAAGTATAACAGTAGTTAGACTAATATGTGCAAACTAAATAAAATAACAAGATAATAATAATAATAGTAACAATAATAATAATAATAACGAGAGAAAATAAAAATACAATAATAATAATAAGATAATAGTGCAGTAGTACATTGATAAGTAGTGCAGGTGAACATTTAAATGAAAATATTATGTCCATGAACATTCACAGTGACAGGTTAATCCAGGGTTGTTATGTTTAGTTCCAGGGTTATTTCACAGTAACAGAAACAGGTCTGACACTCAATGACTGTGTAGTGTTAATCAGAGTGACAGCCTGGGGGAAGAAACTGTTTTTATGGCGGGTAGTTTTGGCGTACAGTGATCTATAGCGTCTGCCGGAGGGGAGGAGTTTAAACAGATTGTGTGCAGGGTGTGAGGGATCTGCAGTGATGCTACCCGCCCATTTCCTGACCCTGGACAGGTATAAGTCTTGGATGGAGGGCAGATCAACACCAATGATCTTTTCTGCAGTCCTGATTATCCTTTGTAGTCTGTGTCTGTCTAGTTTGGTTGTAGATCCAAACCAGACAGTGATGGAGGTGCACAGAACAGACTGAACGATGGAGGTGTAGAACATGATCAGCAGCTCCTGGGGCAGGTTGAACTTCCTCAGCTGACGCAGGAAGTACATCCTCTGCTGTGCCTTTTTCCTGGATGTGTCTATGTGGGAGGTCCACTTCAGGTCCTGTGAGATTGTGGATCCCAGGAACCTGAAGGAGTCCACGGTAGCCACTTTGCTATTCAGAATGGTAAGGGGGGAGAGTGGGGGGGATTTTTCCTGAAGTCCACTGTCATCTCCACAGTCTTGAGCGGGTTCAGCTCCAGATGGTTCTGACTGCACCAGAGAGCCAGCTGTTCCACCTCCCGTCTGAAGGCAGACTCGTCCCCATCCCTGATGAGACCGATGACGGTGGTGTCGTCTGCAAACTTCAGGAGTTTCACAGAGGGGTCCCCTGAGGTGCAGTCATTGGTGTAGAGGGAGAATAGAAGTGGGGAGAGAACACACCCCTGAGGGGCGCCAGTGCTGAGTGACCGGGTGCTAGATGTGATGCTTCCCAGCCTTACTTGCTGCTTCCTGTCAGACAGGAAGTTGGTGATCCACTGACAGGTGGAGGCTGGCACTGTGAGCTGGGTGAGTTTCTGGTGAAGGATGACCGGGATGATGGTGTTGAACGCAGAGCTGAAATCCACAAACAGGATCCTAGCGTAGGTCCCTGGGGAGTCGAGGTGATGCAGGATGTAGTTCAGTCACATGTTGACTGCATCCTCGACAGACCTGTTTGCCCGATAGGCAAACTGCAGGGGATCCAGCAGGGGTCTTGTGATGTCCTTCAGGTGGCTCAATACCAGCCTCTCAAAGGACTTCATGACTATGGACGTCAGGGCAATGGGTCGATAGTAATTGAGTCCTGTGATGGCCGGTGTCTTAGGGACTGGGATGATGCTGGAGCTTTTGAAGCAGGAAGGTACTTCACACAGCTCCAGTGATGTATTGAAGATCCGTGTGAAGATGGGGGCCAGCTGCTCAGCACAGGCTTTCAGGCAGGAGGGAGATACTCCATCTGGTCCTGGAGCCTTTTTGATCTTTTGTTTTTTGAATAGCTGGCACACATCTCTTTCATTGATCTTCAGGGCAGGTGGGGGGTCAGAGGGTGAGGTAGGGGGGGAAGTGGGGGGAGCAGGAAGGGCAGAGTCCAGGTGATGGGCTGATGCTAATGAGCTCGGGGGTGGGTGTGAAAACCTGCAGTACAAACTATTCAGGTCTTCAGCCAGTCTTTTCTTACCTGCAGGGTGGGGGGAGGGTTTCCTGTAGTTGGTAACCTCACGCAGGCCTTTCCACACTTCTGAAGGGACTTTTTTTGAGAAGCTTTCTTTTAGCTTCTCAGTGTAGCACCTCTTGGCTACTCTGATCTCCTTGGTTAGTGTGTACTTAGCCTGCTTAAACAGGTCCCAGTCCCCACTCGTGTAGGCTTCCTCCTTAGCCTGATGCAGCATCCTAAGTTGAGGTGTGAACCAGGGTTTGTTGTTGTTTTATGTGCAGAAAGTCTTGGTCTGCACACACGTTCTCACAGAAGCTGATGTAAGATGTCACAGTGTCAGTCAGTTAATCTAGGTTGTCTGATGCAGCGTCAAAAACACTACAATCAGTGCAGTCAAAGCAGTCCTGTAACTCCTGCTTTGACTCCTCTGTCCACCTTTTTACAGTCCTTACAACAGGTTTAGCAGATTTAAACTTCTGCCTGTTGGTCGGGATGAGGTGAATCAGACATTGATCAGAGAGCCCCAAAGCTGCACGGGGAACAGAGTGATATGAATCTTTTATTACAGTGTAGCAGTGGTCCAGTGCGTTAGCACCCCTGGTCGAGCACTTTATATGTTGTCTGTATTTAGGGAATTCGTGGGTTAGATTTGCTCTGTTAAAATCCCCGAGAATGATAAGAAAAGAGTCAGGATGTTTTTTCTCCACGTCTGCTATCTGGTCGGCCAGGTGCTGTAACGCCTCTGTTACTGTAACGCCTCTGTTACACAAGCCTGAGGTGGGATGTAAACACCGACCATGACAAACGAGGAGAACTCCCACGGAGAATAAAACGGTTTACAGTTTATGAAAAAACTCTCCAGATTAGGGCTACACGTCTGCTTCAACACTGTGACATCTGTACACCAACCTTGGTTAATGTAAAAGCATATTCCGCCTCCCCTTGTCTTCCCACAGAGCTCTTTTACGCGGTCTGCTCTGAGGAGCTGAAAGTCCGGTAGATGTAGAGAGCTGTCCGGGATGAGTTCACTGAGCCAGGTTTCAGTAAAACACAGGGCGGCGGATCTGCAAAAGTCTGAGTTTGTAATGTTTAGGAGCAGCAGTTCATCCATTTTATTTGCCAGAGAGCGGACATTCGCCAGGTGAATTGATGGAAGCGCAGTGCGTAATCCCCGCTGCCTCAGTTTGACGAGCGCGCCAGCTCATTTACCCCGTCTGCGTCAGCAGAGTATTTTCGTGCTATAGCAGAACCTGGGAACATCTGAGCTACACACTTGTTGAAGTCGTCACAGAAGGTGAAAGCAACGTTGTTTTTAGCACACAGCATTGCCATTTTCACCTCCACATTACTGACCTCATCTTCCTCTTTGGGATTTCTTGTCACAAATGCTGACATCCCCTGAGCATGTTTCTTTGCCTCCAGCCGGCGCTTGTGCTTAGTGGATATTTCGTGTTGATTTACGTCGCTCCTTCCTCCGTGGGCGATGCTAAAATCGCAGTTGCAAATCATACAGAACCGGTAATTGGAACCCATCCTGCTCTTCTTCATAAAAGTAAAGTCACTGTCCAATCTCTCAAGGTATTTACATGACTTTTTAGTTTTTTTCGCCGGAGCACCTTCTTCACATTGTGGGGGGCGAAATTATTAGTTCATATATTTTAATCCTTAAGCCTTGGGTAACTTTCCATTGTGTGATTTTCATGTCTTAAACCTTGCTGGGTCAAACTGCCTTGTCAAAAGCACACAATATCTCCCCAAAACAATAAACGCACAAGGACGCATAGGCACTCTGTGTGCGTACTCACATGCTCACACAGTCACATGTCACACACACACGCCACACACATTCATTCACACACACAAACACAAACGCACACTCCTCCGTCTCTAAGACAACCGACAGATAACAGAACTGGTTGTTTAGACCCAAAAGAACAAACTGTCTTTCTTTTTTCACCCTCTGTCCTCACCTCCTCCCTCTGCCTCTGCCTCTGTCTCAATCTCCTGGGGGGAGGAGGGAGGGGGACTGAGGGGAATATACGTGTTGGATCCACTCAATCATCGGACCTCGGGCACTTCCTTCGGACGTCCGCCTGGACGGACGCTAATTTTGTTTCACTTTGTTCCATCTTGTACCTTTTTTACTTAGCAATAGAATAAACTTTTTTATATAAAATCATCAATGCTTCTCCTGGACTCCATCATTCAACCAGAGCAATGAATCATGTCTCCAAATGAGGTCAACCGTAAATTCAGCCGTAACAATATCCATCCATTTTACGGGTTTGTTCCCGCTGTAGGAAGTTGCATCTACTCTCACGAGAAGTGAACTGCAACCTAGGTCACGTGAGGCGGCAGTTCTCGCGAGGTTAGTGATAGCGTCCAGTTTGGAGAGGCGGACGAATGTTTTTTATCTATCTTTTAATGATGCTTACATTAAAATACGGGATTTTTACAAGGAAAATAATAGGGGAAGGTGGCGGGAAAGGGGTATAAAATATATGAGTTTCCTGGCCAAAACGGGATACTTGACAGGTATGATACATTAAATATTACAAACTTAGTGTAAGCTGTCTTGAACAAAGTAGTAGTAGTAAATAAAAAGTCAGTGTAAATAAGTCACTTTAAAAAGCTGGAACAAACCTCCAGGTTGTTGAGGTAATGAGGTTTAAACCAATCACAGAGTTCCTTTTACTTAAATCAAGTTTATTAAATAAAAGAATAGATATCTTGTTTGAAAGAATCCTTACAAGTTAAGAAATGTCTATTTAATGTTATCCAAATCACACAGTTGATGATAAATTAAAGATGTTTACTGTTCAGAATAAACACTAGTGCAGAAAGCAGAAAAAACTACCATATTTCTCAGACTATAAGGCACACTTAAAATCCTTTAATTTTCTCAAAAATCGACAGTGCGCCTTATAATCAGGTGAGCCTTATGTATGTATTAATGTGTCAAAATGTTTTAGTACAACTTTGGTAAACTATGAAGCTGCACCGCTTGATGGATTTTTGGTGCTTCAGGGCTGCTGTAGTCAGGAGCCTCATGGAGTGATATGTACCGTACTGTGCTTTAACATACTGAACTGAAAAAGTCAGTGTATTGTTCTGTATTTTATGTGTTAAACCTGAACAATGTTGAGAATTATTGTTAATGAGTTGAATAAAGTTTGACTCATCTGACTATTTTGTTTCTCTTAATGTGCCTTAATAATAATAATAAACTAGTGCACCTTATGTATGAAAATAGACCCGGTCAGACCCATTCATTGATAGTGCGCCTTATAATCCGGTGCGCCTTATATTCTGAAAAATACAGTATTTCAAAGTGTGTACGTCACTAACTCACTGAGTGCAGTGATAAACATGCTTTCAGACCTAATCCTATTAATTAATACCTATTTGAATCACAGTCTGGCGGCTAACAAACACATTAGCATGTGATCAGAAATGAAAGATTGGGGAATTATCAGCGGTAGTGATGTCACTTCTCTCTGGGTCCGTGTACAAACTGGAGCTTTGCTGTGTTTCAGTATTGAGCTGATACTACTTTTGCTCCCTCAATTTACATCATAAAAATTACACAATGATGATAACAAATGCAACAAAAGTCTAAATTTAAAAAAAAAGGAACATTTATTGAAATTAATAAAGGTGAGGTAGAACAAGTAAAAAATATTTTAACTGAATGTCTCATTTCAGTTCAAATATGAACATTTACCTTCAGGTTTGAATGAATATTCAAATTTTAAGAGACAATACCTTTGCTTGTGTTAAATAAAGCTGAAGTTTATTCAACCATTGAACATACAGGGTACAATAAAAGCTACTGTACTGACACAGGCAGTATTTCCTCATTGTTTCTTTAAGAAAATGTTCTTTAAAAAAGAAAAACCTCTGAAAGCTTTGTTTTTCTCCTATTTTTCCACTTCTTTCCATTTTGCTTCATCCTACTCTGGAAACTCCCCTTGATCCAGGCTGATAGGTGTGTTTCTGTACTCAGCCAGAAGATATGTGAGTAATAAAACAACCTTTTTTATGTATTTTTGCCCAAGATGTGATTGATAAAACTTTGACCATGTTCATTTTGTTTTCTTACTGCTAGATGTTAATTCCTGAAATCCTGTCCATCAGGGGAACATTTCCAGTCAACAGAAAGGCCTTATTGCTGCCATACAGCTACAGGAACACAACAACTACACCCACTGATCCAGCTGAAAGACTTTTAAAAAATGACTGTCTGCCCATGGACGTTTAGAGGAAGTGACCTCATTTGTTCTCTGGATCCTGACATTACTCACAACCATCAATCTGAGATGAAAACACCATATTAAAGCTTCATTGTTCAATTAATGATCTTGAAAATAAAGTCAAAGTTCTATGGAAAAGTGAAAGAAATTTGATACATTTATTTTATTTAAATTGTCTGTTCACACAAACATTATTCAGTAAACTAAATTTCAGTTTGTGAGCAAATGTTTATTGAAAATTTCATGGATTTGAATTCTTAACATTGTTAAAAAATATACCCTTAATGTGCCCTAAATGTATTTTAAAGCAGGAGTAGTTATTTCCTGTATTGTAATACATAGTCATATATTATAATTTAATTGTCTTTCACAGTAACAAAATAATTACTGCATAAGTTTATTATATGAGAAAATGTTTAATTGATAAATATTTTTACAGTATGCTTTAGAGTGATCAACTCTTATTGTAACTTGTACGGTAATCTTCCTTTACCGTAAAGGTAGAAACAGTGTTAATGATGGTAATATTTTGACAAGACCAGTAGTTCCTAAATGTAAAAGGTCTGGATAAACATTTATTCTAACAAAATGGTTTACGGTAATGCTCTGGCAACCACAGCTGCCAGTTTTTTACTGTAAAAAATGTTTTTTTATTTATTTTATTATTATTATTTTTTTTTTTTTTTACAGTGTAGCGTTTTGGTCCCCAAGCTCAAAGATGAACTTTTTTGTAAAGGTGCCCCAAGGGTTAATGAAGGAAAAAGTCACAAGTGGAACAAAATGTTGATGTTGTGCTGCTAGTGATTAATAAAAGGGTCTTTGTGGTATTTTTCTCCTTTGACCTATTGTTTTTTTTTTCTAAAACTATATTGAAAAATATAAATAAATGGAGTTTATATAATCTATGAGATATGAATATTGGTCCATATCACTCAGGCCTAATGTAACCAAAGCGTTTTATGTTATAAAGATGATAAAAAGCGTTTGTTCTCCAGTGCCACACCTGACGCTCATTACAGCCTCCTTTTATGGCTGATTAGGGTAGAGACACTCCTCTAGCGCCCTCTGCTGCTGAAATGGCTCCACCACACTCACTCAACCAACACAAATCAATACTTAAATAGTGTTAACAGTTATACTGGGGTAACAGCACTCAACATAATGTATTTAATACAACATTAGCCACCTAACATAGTTCAATGGCATTACATTAGCATTCAGTTAGCATAGCATGCTCCTGAGCAACAAACATTTAAACTCACCAATTCCTTTTCAAACGTCAAGCTCAGCAGGATTAAATGTCTCCTATCCCTGAGGTGGTGAAGTCTGAAGGTGTACAAAGGTTGTAGTGAGAACTAAAGTTGTTAAAAACCTAAAGTAGATGTTAAAGAACCAACCTGTTGTAGCAGCTCCGTGTGTGTGTCGTCACTCTCTGACACGGAACAAACACAGCTGTTTGCAATAGGTGACCGAGCTACGTGATTGGCTGAACGTAATCTCGCGAGAGTAACGTGGAGTGGAGGAAGTGACGTCACACGCTTTAAAGAAATGAGTTTTAGCAACGGAGAACCCCTTCAAAACCACCCAACTGAACTTAAAGCTTAAATACTTTATTATATTTAATAAATATAATTCTGTATAAGTATGAATTACACTGTCAATCCTATATAAATATGTAGATTAATATTATAAATATTAATCACATATATAGTTATCAGGGCTACACAAACAGTCTTAGGTAAGGTTTACAAAAGAACGTATTGCTGTTGTTTGTAGGATGCTGGCAGGAGGTCCAAGGTGCAGGTTCCTGATGTTCAGTGAGTGAGATGTGATCCAGATGTGAGGTGGAGGCTGAACACGTTCAGTTGCAGGATGAAGTGTAAAGATGACGGTTGGTAAACTGATGATCTGACATCAAATGGTAGAATGAGCCTGATCTTATACTGTGGAGTGTGTAGGTAGCTTGATTGGAGATGAGAAGCAGCTTTGCAGACTTGATTGCAGACAAGGTGGGTGGAGCCAGTTCTAAGGAAAACACACAGGGAGGAGAAAACATAGACAAAGAAAAATAGACTAGGATCCTCACAGCGACATATATGTACTGTACATTCAGTGTAGTTATTTAAAGAAACACAATGTAGAAAAACAAAACAGTGTTTATATATATATATATGGGATGCACCGAAATGAAAATTCTGATATGGATTTTTTAGGGCCGATGCCTTAGCTGATGACCAATACAAACTGCTGAATTTCTTGAGCCGATATTTGGAGCCGATACTACTTTTTCTCCTTCAATTAACATCATAAAAATGACACTATAATTATAACAATTGGTACAAGTCTATTTTTTTTTTAAGAACATTTATTGAAATTAACAAAGGTGAGGCAGAACGACAACAAGTACAAAATATAGAATAAATATTAAAACAGGTGATATAGAACAAGAACAAGTAAAAAATATAGAATAATTAATAAAAACAGGTGATATAGAACAAGAACAAGTATAAAATATAGAATAATTAATTAAAACAGGTGATATAGAACAAGAACAAGTAAAAATATAGAATAAATATTAAAAACAGGTGATGTAGAACAATAACAATTTAAAAATATAGAATAAATGTTAAAAACAGGTGATGTAGAACAAAAACAATTTAAAAATATAGAATAAATATTAAAAACAGTTGATGTAGAACAAGAACAAGTAAAAATATAGAATAAATATTAAAAACAGTTGATGTAGAACAAGAACAATTTAAAAATATAGAATAAATGTTAAAAACAGTTGATGTAGAACAAGAACAAGTAAACACAGATAACTTAATAATAATTTCTAAAGACTGATATCTGAGGTCATCGTGTAGATTCTAAATGAGGGTTTTCTGCTGTTAACAAGTCTTTCCATGGTCCATCAAACCTGGTTGATGTTGTTCAAAAACACTTGGTCACAGACAAATAGCTGTGAGTGTGAGGTTGATCAGTGTAAGGTGAATACAGATTTAGCATTCAGAAGTTATTGAAGCCCCAGTGGTGGAGTTACCAACAGAAGAGTCCACTTCACATGATGTCATGTTCATTTATTTTTTAAGTGTTCTTTAACATGTTTGTGAACAAACTCTGGGATATGTTGGAAATGCTCAGTTATTTTCAATTGTATATTTTTCTTCTGCTATCAAAACTTCTAGGAAAACATCAACAGAAATGGCAGGTCTATAAGTGCACAACTTAGATGCATTGATTGTTAATAACTAACTTGCTCATCTTTTAACATTTTAATTTTTACTATAAATGGTGACTGTACAATGAGTTTTTGATAGAATTGTAAACTATTTATCTGTATATTAACTTTTTTTAAAGTTCATTTATTGATATGTATTATTTAAAAATGGTTTTGAACATTAACAAATCATTGTGTGCATGTTGTGTACAAATATCAGACTACAGAGTGCTACAGAAAGTCAGCGGTTCACCATCAGACAGGTGCCAATAGGTGAGTTTTGTAAATTGTGTACTAATTTGAATTTTTTTAAAAATTTAAAGATTTTTGCCCTGAATTAATTTTTTTCAAATTATTGATGTGTTGTCAGCTGGTTGGCATGATCATGTTCTCCCTCATTCAAAATCTTACACAAATTTTTACTTGTTCAAATTCAATTTTTGAATAGCCAAAAGTGCAAAACAGAGCTGAAGTGGTTTAGACTTTAATTTATAATATTTACATTGCAGGTTGATATAGAGCTCGCCCTGTGTATTGGAGAGATGATTCGTCGCAATTACTTCACCCTTGAAAGTTTGAATGAGAGAATTCTATCGTTTCCATACCAGCACACAGACAAGATTGACAAACCTCATAAAATACCATAGACCTTTGCTGTAAGGAAAAGCATCGGTGGTAATGGCCATGAAAATGCCACATTGCTTAGACGGCTCCCTTTGATTATTGGGAATGCAGTTCCTGAAGAGGATGGAGCATGGACTGTGCTAATGGACTTAAAAGAGGTAGTAGAATTATCGCTGAGCTCTGAATTCACAGAGGAATCCATTCAGTATTTACAGTCCAAGATACAGGATGATAGAGAGATGCTGAAAGAAGTCTTTCCAAATTTCAAACTCCGTCCTAAGCATCACTACACTGAACACTATCCTGACCTTGTACGCCGTTTTGGGCCCCTTGTACACTTGTGGACAATGAGGTTTGAGGGTAAACACCGTTTTTTCAAGAGAGTTGTACACGACACACAAAATTATAAAAATGTGTTAAAAACACTTGCAGACAGGCATCAATACATGGTAGCATACCATCTCAGTGCCTCAGGATTCTTCAAACCTCACCAGCAGACATCAAATGTCTCTTCTGTACTGGTATCAATGCTTCCAAATGTTGCTAAGACATACATTGAACAAATAACAGCAAGCAATGTTATTTACAGCACATCAAAGGTCTGCATTGATGTAACTGATTATGATGTAGGAATGTTTTTGTCTGTGGGACAAGAGGGAGGACTGCCTAGTTACTGTAGAGTTGAACAGGTTCTCCTGGTTAACAGTAATGTTGCCTTTCTTTGCCAAGAGCACACATCACACTACATTGAACACCTGAGATCTTACGAACTTTTCTCAAGCAATCTGACTATTCACACCCCATCAGAGCTAAATGACAAAACACCTCTTTGCGCTTACGACATAGATGGAAGATTGCTCTTGACACCCAAACGTTTCATATTATTACTCTAAATTATCTTGGAGTTGTGCGAACCAGTGGGGCTATGAATAAGCTGCCCCACTCCAGCATCTGGCCTTCCATACATCCCATCGTTCAAGTGGTGCCCCAGTGTTTGTGTGGACCAGTGGGTATGTGGACATGCATATGTTGTGTGTGTGTGTGACCTTCACTCTCCATGAAAATTAACATGTTTTTGTCTTTTAGGAACCAAAAGATGGCTGCTACTCAGAATCATATGCTGCGTGTGTATGTTACACGAGACACCGCCCTGAAACTTACTCTACTTCAGCGACCAAAGTCAGTGGAGGAGCTGAAAGAAATAATGCAAGAGAGGTTCAAGCCAAGACTGGATGGGGACTTTAGCCTGCACTATGAGAAT
This sequence comes from Gouania willdenowi, assembly GCF_900634775.1. NCBI lineage: Eukaryota > Metazoa > Chordata > Actinopteri > Blenniiformes > Gobiesocidae > Gouania > Gouania willdenowi. Next base: position 194,046 of record NW_021144991.1, on the reverse strand, counting down.
CCGGACTTTGATGGTGATCTTTGTCTTCTTGTGGACATCCAGGAGTTACCGTTGAAGGGAACATTGAGAGTCGTCAGATCCGAAGGTGACACCTCATCTACTGCGTCTTCTGACACACTCATACTCCCACATGTACCTGCGTTACAGCGCCAGAAGAGTTGGCCTGACCACTTTGTTGTTCCTGGTTTTGGTTATGAAATGGAGCATATACTAGAAGAAGGAAATCGTGTTTATGAAGAATCAGGAAAATTGCTGAAGTTAAAGAGGTCACAGAAGAGTGAAATCCTTAAAAAAATGGCTGAAACGATCTACAGTTTTAAACCATACCCACATGTAAAGGAATTGTCAGTGGCTGCTCAGGCTTTGATTACAGCTAATCCATGTCTCAGAATGACAGCTGGTGATGACGGGGAGTTGGGATGGAAACGCCACTTAGGGTACAAGGTTGCATCATACCGTAACAATCTGGCCAAAGCTGGCGTTGCCGAAGTAGCAATCAACACAGGGAAGCGGAGCCGAAACAACCCCGACAATGATCACCCCCATCAAAACATAAAGAAAGCTTGAAAAGCTGAGGTCAACTATATCATCAACCTACCGAAGGATCAAACCCCAGCCACTCTGGAAACAATGAGAGAAGAAATCTTACATGAAGTCGAAAAGACTGAGAAAAACCAATTAGTCATAGGCAAGCTCATGAACACAACCTATGCCCTTCGTCGCCAAGAAATCGTTGGAGCCCTTGTAGCTCCGCGGGTGAAAGACGTCGTGGACAGATGGCCAGCCCTTCTTATGGAGTCACAGGTAAAAAATGAATAAATATATACATATATATTTTACTGTTCTTCCTGTTGAGAGCAATTCCTCAACATGACTCTTTAGCATGCCCGCTTTGAACATGGTTGAGTTTTTCCAATATTTAAATGACTTTTTGAAAAATCTACATTTTCAAAAAATTCACCAAAAAGCAAATGGCAGATGTAAAAGCGGACAAAACATCACGCTGTGACATTTTTGCAATTCACAGTAAACAAAGTTTACAGAGGTTTGTTTTTCAATTTCCTTTAGATTGTACAGCCAGTTTTAAATTAAAGAATGACAATTAACTGTCAACTTTGACCATGGTTCTGGTTCTGACTCATCTGACTTGGTTCTGACCTAATTGAATTTCCCTTGGTGTTGCTACCTGCCAAGTAAAAATTAATTTACCATTCTGTTCCTAATTGATCTTTGTACATTTCTGTGTAAATCTGTCCATGTACAGGTGTTTGCAGATTTTCACCGAATCAACAACGTTACCCTGCGCAATCCATTCTACAAGGAGTTGGACAGACACGCGCCTAAACTCATCACCTTGTTTAGAGACAAGGCCACCAAGACTGGCAAGATAGCTGAGGAGCTAGCCAAGCTTATTAGGATTTATGACCTTCAGGTGAATTTTTAATTTTGCATGATTTGGAAATAAATTACTAACAGATGGTTTACAGACAACTGTAAGAAGCCAAGGTGTGAATTCTTTCAAAGTGTTTTCCTTTGTGAGTTATTGAAGTATCTACAATAGAAAGTTATTAATTAGAAAAATGTTTTACTGAAGAAATGGTGACCCAAAATACTGAATCTACCATCTATATTTATCAAAAAATTGAGCTATTTAACACTGTTTTATTCATTTAAGTGTTTGCTCTGCATTTGTGTAATAACTATTGTAATTGATATTTTTTGTCCATCTAGGAACAACGTGACGTAAATATGAAACGGGCCCTTGTCCTTCATGCACTTCCTGTGTACCTGCGTGACGATGTCTTCAAGTTCTTCAGGACCTGTAATGTAAGTGTACTATTGGCCTCATCAATCCATTTGCCCAGCTATTCAGTCAGCTTAAACATATGACATCACTCAAAGAACTCTAGGAGAACCAGGTGGGTATTACAGAAAGCAGGTTATGTGAAAACTCAGAGTGAACCCTGAGATGAGGGAAACTCTTGAGTTATTCATTCCAGAGAGCTATTCCAGAAAGGAGATTCAACAAACTCTGAGCCTAACCCTGAACTCTGAGTTGACTTACCCTGTGAAGTAAAACTCTTGAGTTTTCAATTCTAGAATGGCTGATCTGAGTTAGGTAAGGCGACTCTGAGTATGTTAACTCTGAGTTGAGCTCATGCCTCACGACTAGTAAAAATGTTGTCCAATGTTTTATTTTGTTTTAGGCTATTTTATTCAATTTAAATTGGCTGAAAATGAAATATAAAAACAGTCTCACGATGGCTCCTTACTTTGGTTTTAATTCACATATCAAACAAAGGAAAAACAAAATAAATACTAATAAGTAAAAAAAAACTCATAATTAAACAAAAATGTTTGTCAAAAATAAAGTACATACAAATCAAAGGTAGATATAAGTTGTAGTGACATGGGTCATTATGGCCGCTCCTTTTTAATTATTTATGTCTTAGAAAGATGAGAACATGTATGAACATGTACAAAGTATGAGAACAGCATTAATGTCACCTGATTTCCTCTCAGGGATCAATGATTTACTGAATCTGATCAGGTTTAATGATTAAGTTCTGATCAACTTAGTTTAAATTAACCTAATTTAAATTATCTTTTGTGTAATGTGGAATTTGAAGTTGACTAGATGTTGCACTTTGTTACTTTTGTCCCCCATAGTCTAATGCTGCCGGTAAGGAGGAGAGAGGGCGGTGCACCTACTTAGCGGTCCCCAGAGAAAACGTTCCCTTGGTGACGGCGTTTCATGCCGATTTTGTCCGTTTTTATTGGTCGATTCTGTTAACGCGGATTTTATAGAGCCCTATACTAATTGCCACTTTTGTAGCTATTTGTAGGAAATAAAGAAAGCCAAATTGTGTTATTTCTCAGTCCGGCTGCTGGAAGGCGATTCTGATATATGCTGTGTGGCCGGAGAATATAAATGATGGACTGATGAAAAGCGGTCGGCTGCTGTTCGGTTCAGTTCTTGTCAGGGAGTGAGAGCTCATCTAAACACATCTAAATTATCCTTCTGGTGTAAAACTATGAATTATTTTTGCTTCAAAAAGATCAGACTGAGAAGGGAAGGACAGCCGCTGTCAGACAGCTTCGTCAGACTCAGGGTTTCTTCAAGTTAACCTGCTAGTGAGCAGGTTATGTTCTGAGTATGTTACCGAAGGTGACTGACTTAGTTAGCTTTCTTTCTGGGGGAAAATAGTCTCAACATGTAGCTTAGTTGCAGTCTAAGTGCAAAGTGACAGTAATATCCAGACATCATTAGCACGATTAGCATCCTTGAGGGGCTGAACTCATTCTTGTATTATTTGTGTTTCGTAGTCATCAGATGGTCCAGACCTCACTGACACTCCGGTGGCTCTCCTGCCAGTCGTCATGGATGAAAATACTGATGTGGCCCTCTTCAGTCCTGAGAGCATCTGTATTGTCGTGGAGGATGAAATACTTGTGAGTGGTCCCACAAATCTGGCTGACTCATTTCTCCTACTCTTTGGGTACATCTATGCACTAGACCTACAGTACCCAAAGAATCTCGAGCTTACATTCACATTTATCCAAAAAGTTGTGATGTGTCTTGAGGACAACAAACCACTGAAAGGGCGTCTACTGACGTTGAACAATGATTTGTTCAATGAGTGAATCACTCAGAATGGACTGTTTGTTGAGCTGAGTTTTGAGGAAGTTTTTTGTTTTTGTTCCAGTCTTTACAAATAAGTAATCATTTGCCTCTTTACCTCAAATTTAAGATGTCACACTGTTTGCCTGTTCTACCTCAGATTTAAGATATCACACTGTTTGTTCGTTCTACCTCAGATTTTATACATTGATTGTAAAAAGATAAATGTTGTAGTTTTTGTACTGAATAACTTGTAGAAACCGACTGTTCAATTCATGCACTATACATGTTTAATGTTTTGTTACATAACCTACCTTGATGCACTACCTTGATGATGCCAGTTGAAGAATGGTACAGTAGAAAACTTTATTTGAATGTTTTATTTTTTATTTTATTGGTGTTGCAGCCTTCAAGGTACAGTAAGTGCCAAAACGTTTTTAAAAAGTGTTAAATGGCTCCACTTTCTGATAGTTGTCAATGCTGTTTAGGATGGAATATACTTTGAATCTTATTTAATTTTAATGTGAATCCTTTGAGTTATAATATTTAATGAGTGAGATGAATGTGAGATGGAGACCAGAAATACTGAATCTACACTCTGTTTATGACAAGCACTTTGTTTAAACTGAACTTCTTTTATTTGTGCCTTTTAAAAAGCACAGTGTTGAATAAAAAAAGTTGTTAAATTGTCACTGTGGTGTCACTTTTGTGTTCTAACATTAGCTGATTGAAATACTGATGTCGGCCCACTACACAATTATAGTTTAGAATTAATTGTAAGTGCATGTCCCACATAAGTTGTACAATATTTAAAATTTTGAGTTTATTTCCCACATTATATGAGTTGAAAAATATAGAAAATTTTGATAAGTTGAGAAATATCAATATTTTTATGATGACATTGAGATAATTTAAGGCAACTGTAAATATAATTTTTATTTTATGCCAACTTAAATCATTTAATAACATCACTCAAATATTATTGTGTAATCTGTTACACAATAATTTTTGAGTTCTGTGAACTTATTAAGGTTTACAGTGTGGGTAAGATACTATGTAAACAAACTACCAATGCTGTATTTGAACTCATCCTGAAATCTACTGGTAATGACTAACAGTAATGTCTTACTTGTTTATGTCTGTTGTGTTCTGTCTGCATGGACCTATCACTATGTGTCTGAAATAAAGTTTTGATGATGATGGTTTCCCATATGCTTTTTGTTTAGGTAAGAGGAAGAGGGACACGATTGGGGAAGTCCTCCAATATATGGAGAAGTCTGACGAGGTGTTTCTGTTGGAAGGCAGGGAGGACCATCAACTCTCAAAGGCGATTCTGGAGAGCCTAACGAACATGGACGCCCAGGGAGCAAACATGATAGCTCCTGATGGAGGAGCAGGGGAAGAAGTAATGTGCTTTTCCCCCTGAGAACATGTACATACTGTATAATATTGTAAATAAAAGTTTGTTTGAAGTGATGTGAGTTTCCTCTCTAATTTCAAAAGACATTTTTCATATTTAGTTTTACTAGTCTTCTTCTTCACATGTAGAAAATGCAGTTCTCTATCGTATCGAGACTATCTCTCCACCCAGTTACATATTCCATATGTACGGGGACTGATCCCACTGGGACAGTTGACGTGGATATTTCTTTAAGACACACCACTACGTGGCCCATGCACGGGCTTAAAAGCCCCAGGTGTGCATGCAATCACCGATTCATTGATTTCCACTCTGGCAGTAGGAGACGTGAGAGACAGACGTGTGAGGGAGATTAGCGCTTACCGTGTGTGGGAGTAGGAGTCGAGAGTCTTCGGACCCCTCTCGGGATCGCTTGTCTGCCCTTTATTCTAAGTAGTAGAATTGGCGAAGGGGTACCGTAGGGCGTATTGCACGATCCGCTCTGCTAACGCGCCCAGGTACAGTCCACCCCCGAAGCCGACCTGGTCGGCGGGCGTGGTGCGACGTCCCCTCTCCGCCTGGCACTGGAGCGACTCGAGGTGTATTGCTGGCTGTCCGGCTTCCGCATCTTTGTGTCCTCCAGTGTGTGTGTTTGTGTGTGTGTGCTCGCTGCTGTGTCTTCTGACAGCGCGAAGAAAAGAGGAGTAGCAACTGTTAGCTGCTTCGGCTACAAACAAAACACAGCGTGCGAGAGCACTTCCTGGTTTGCCTGCTACGTCAGTATGGCAAGCCGAGAGGGACCTCCCTGCAGGGGCTGCGATACGAAAATGCCTGCAGAGGACGGCCATGATTACTGTGTGATGTGCCTGGGCAGCGATCATGCATTTATGGCAAGGGATGACCCATCCTCCTGTATGAGCTGTTTTTGCTTATCGGTGAGACTGAGGGAGGCCCGATGCCATGTGTTTAGGGCACAGCCACCCACACCTGTGCATGGACTGCAGTCGGCCAAGCGCTCTAGGACTGTGGCTCCAGCAGCACAGAGCTCAGCCGATTTGTGTCCCCCTTTGCCCCCTAGTGGTGGGCTTCTGTCGGGGCACGTGCGATCACAGGGCTGGTTTGAAAAGCCTCCCACTCCTAGGCCCCCAGCTATGCTATCGGTGGGGGCAGAGAGAGGCCGCCCATCTGACTCAGAGTCGGACGGTGAGGTCGATGTGTTGAGCCTGGAGCCCTCAGACAGTTATGCCTTCCCATTGGGGGAGGAAACGGTCGTGGAGGAACGGGCGGAGCCACCCCCTCTCTTCCAGGAGATTGTGAGCAGGGCGGCAGCGGCATTAGGCATAGAGCTGCCATCTGACCAGGGGCCTCCCCCCTCCCGGTTCGATGACGCGGAGGGGAGTCGTTCCACGCGCTTCCTCGTGCCTCTCCTCTCGGACTTTGAGGAGGTGCTCCAGAAGCAATTCCAGTCGCCGTCAGGTCGCTGGTCTGGGCTCTGTAGACGCCTAGGGGCGGTTCACAACCGTGAGAGGATTGGCTGTGGGCCTTTACCTCCGGTGGACCAGGCTTTAGCGGCTTTGGTGTCGCCATCGCAATCTTTGCTCATGAGAAGTAGCTGCCCCAGTAAAAACTGCAGGACAATGGATGCACTACTCACCAAAATGCATGGTGCCATGGCGGTCCAGACTCAGCTTGGCAATACGGGGGCCATATTGTCCCTGTATCAACGCCATCTGATTCAGCGGTTGAAGGAGGGGTGCAGTGACGACCTGCTGCTGGAGCTGCAGCAGGTCTCCTCACTTCTCTCTAACCTAATGAGAGAGCAGGCCGAGGCAGCGGGAAAAGCCATGTCGGGCCTCTGGACGGTCAGACGCCACCTGTGGTTGTCGCAGTCCATGCTGCAGCCGGACGACAGGGCCTGTCTCCTCAAATTGCCCGTAGAGCCGTTGGCAATGTTCGGGCCGGGAGCAGCGGCCATGCTCCAGCAGGCGCAGGAAGCCCGCCGCTGCGCCCGAGAAGTAGCAGGCTCCCTGAAACGGAGCCAGGACTGGCGGCGCCCCCAGCCACCGCAGCCAAAACCTCCTCAGCCTGACTGGAGTCAGGGGGATCTGAGGGGCCGGCTAGAGGCGGGCAGGCGAGGTAAGTTTAAAAGGGGGAGACGAGGCAGCGGCGGCCAGAGGCCACCCCAGCCTCAGCCTCAGTCCTGACGCTATGCCCCCCCACACCGGACCCTGTCCTCAGGGGGTCCGTGCAGCGTGGGAGGATCTGAGGGCAGACCCCTGGGTTGTTTCTACAATGACCCAGGGCTACCGGTTACAGTTCTCGCGCACCCCCCCTGTGACTCGGTTGGCTGTATTTTCTGTAATCACAGACCTGCAGCACAGAGGGGCTATGCGTTCAGAGGTCTCCTCTCTCCTCGAGAAGAAGGCCATCCGGGAGGTGGGGAGGGAGAACCTTCAGGCGGGGTTTTATTCCCGTTATTTCCTCATCCCGAAACGGGATGGTACCCTCCGGCCAATATTAGACCTCAGAGGGCTGAACAAGTTCCTCCGGCCTCTGAAATGCAAGATGCTGACCATACCGGGAGTGAAGCAGGCTGTCCGGGTAGGCGACTGGTTTGCTACCGTCGACCTGGAGGATGCCTATTTTCAAATACCGATCTGGGAAGGGCACAGGCGGTGTTAGGTCTAAATACGTTAAGACCGTTGCTAAAATGTGAATGTTGGGTCTAAATACGTTAAGACCGTTGCAATCACAACTCAGGGAGAAAAACACTATCTGACTTAAAAGGCGACCAGAGGCAGAGAGGTGCGAGCTGCAGCTCGGAGAAAAACCCAACAAAAAGAGACACAAAAGTCCGATATAAGTTGGATTGCTCTGATGGTGATGCCTCAGAACCAGGTATTTATTATAGAAAACATAGACCACACCCAGAGGGCTGTGCAACAGCGCTCTGGGTGCAGGATTAATACCATATATGGTAACACAAAAACTTTGGGGGAGAAAAAGGCTCATATGTCCATGCAGTGGGTCACATACCCCCACACTGGCCCAAACTAGTTTAAACCAGCTATGGTGGACAATGGATATGTTTTGCAAACACACACACACACACACACACACACACACACACACACACACACAGTTAATCATGGATAATTTCATTTTCTAACTATCGTTTAATCATTTAACTATAACTAATAAAGTAATAAAAACCACACAGACTATAACATATCTTACATATCCGCCCTGTTGTGGGTTTGGAAAACATCAAGCAGACGGGCGTCTTCACAGGTTTACCCGGTGCCATCATAGGACCAGAACAACAGGGATGACCACCGTGAGGTGGGGCGAAAACCCGACAGCTAGTACGGGAAAAATTCCCCACCGTCCCCCCCTGCTGGGGCGAACATCGATTCTGATCCACGGTGATCTGGAGACAGTTCAGGGTGTATGTACAACTGATGACCCAAAACCATGGTGTTGAAAATAGGGCTTTAGGTCTCAGTGTGTGTTTGGAGTTGGTAAGGGAGGGTCAGAGGTTACCAGCACATAACCCTCCAGTAGCAGTGAACCTTTACCGCTCACTGTGATGATGGGAAGGTGTGGCAGGGTCTTAGTCCATCAATGGGGCAGATGGGGAGAGACCCATAACATGGAGTTGGTACTCTGGGGAAGCCTGGACCTGCATAGCACCGATGATCATGTTGTCTATGCCTTTCTTCACACAGGGGACGATGCAACAGCAGGCAAGACCAACGACCAGCAGCACAGCCAGAAGAGGGAGACCCAGACGTAGCAGGAATTGGAACCAGGAGCCTTGGAACAGCCAGTCCCACCCGGATGAATGGACATTGGACTCGTCAGCTGACATGGCACCTTCCAGGTTGCGGAGTGTTTGCAGGGCGTCTTCGATGGACTCCGAGGAGTTATTAGGTATGTATGTACAGCAGGTAGCACCCACCATAGCACACACACCACCTGTGGAAGCTAAAATCGTATCTAAAGCCATACGGTTCTGAATAGCCATTTGCGCGGTGGCCGCTGTTCTAGCATTCATTTTGTTATTAACAGCTAAAGATGCATTAAGAAGCATGTGAAAGCGGTATTGGAGGGTCTCTACCATAAGGGAATTCTTACCCACGCCTATGTTAGGGAAAAGAGCATGAACGACTTTTTGACTAGTTGACCAATATCTATGTTCGTGAGGGACGTCTGAGCCCCATATTGCATCATGAGGTGTGAAGGTTATAATCTCACGACGAGAACGACTAGGCATTGTCATATGAACTATGAAAGACCCATCTGTGACTGCTACTGGTACACAAACGGCTGACATATTAATTGGAGGGGAAGGATAAACTTTATCACCGCACTTCAACCAAACACCGTCTCTAGCAAACATTGGGACAACCGTACTGACGTTCCGAACGGTAGCACAATGGTTTATGTCTACCGATGGTAGACCTTTGGTGTTAGTTGGTGGACCATTAAATCGTACGCATAAAGGATAGCAGTGAGTATAATTACCACAGGGGACAGCATTCGTGTTTAGGTGTTTAGCAGCCTGACCTAGGGGCTCGAGGGTTTTTAGCACTGGTAGAACAGGAGGGCACGGGGTCGCGGACTTATTTTGTAAACATTCTAGTACTTTCTTTGAGTCAGGGGCTGGCAGGGATGCGGACAACAGAGTCGGGGATGTTACAGCGTGCGGCAGATGTGAGCAAACATAGCAACTATCATTAGTTACTGTTCGTGCAGATAGTTCTACCATACGGTACCAAGAATTAGCGCGCAGACGATGATGGACGTGATTATTCTGTTCAGACAGTAATGCGAGTAACGAGTCAGGTTCTTCTGTTGGCATAGGTTTTGCATTTATAACTCGTATATTCTGTCTAACCTCAGGTGATAACACTATGTCCATGCGTGGTTTAACTACAATGGGAGTGGCCGGAGGTGTAATACAAATATCCACCCAAAAGATGGGATCTGTCCCTTGTACGTCAGGGCCGAATCCCATAAGCAAACAAGACGGAGGTACCGCGGTGGTGTTAACGGTTAGGAGTAGGATGTTTTGTTTCTGAACAATTGTTTTTCGCAATGACAGATATGCCGCTGTAACAGTACGTGTAGATGATGTGATGGGCCAGGTAATAGGGGTGTAGCTTGTATGTAGGAGTACCTCAGACCAACCATGAGTAGACCACGATTGGTCTGCTCCCCGGACTTGCATGTACCATTCATAATTTACATAGTCCTTACCATGTTTCCATGGTGTGTAGCCTTTATTAGCCAGAGCCTCTAGTGGAATTGTAACGTCACTTAAAATGTCCGGTATTTGTGGTATGCACATAACGAGGTTAAAGCCCCCGGGGCATCTACCTATGTAATCATACCAAGGTGAGCTTAGAGCCCCTGCTAGCACTTCCTGGGATCCCACGAGGAGGAGGAGGAACAACAGATCCATCTCTGTGTTACTAGGGTGTATCACCTGCTGTGGTGGGTTTCTGTACCTTTTTCCCGTGTGATTGGTGTATCCACGTCTGTCTTTCAGCTATCTTAAATGCAGTTGGTGTGGTTAGCAGAACTGTGTAAGGGCCGTCCCACCGTGGAGTACACCAGTGTTTTCTCTTAATCACCTTGATGAGGACCCAATCACCAGGACGAAGGGGATCTGAAACAGGTAAAGAGAGACTAGGCAGTGTATTAGCTTCAACAATTTCAGCATCTGTGAATAATTTAACCATCCATTTTGTTATTGGATCCAACTCTCCCTCCTGATCCTGCACCCACTTAGAACTGGTGAGGGGTAGGTGAAAAGGTCGTCCTGTGACAACCTCAAAGGGGGTCAAACCCTGTGTGTTTGGTGTTATGCGCATGTACATTTCTACCAGGTTAACACACTCTGGCCAGGGCCTGTTTGTTTGTTCTACAGCTTTTTTTAATCTGTTTTTAATGGTACCATTGTTGCGTTCTACCAATCCAGCACTAGCCGGGTGGTAGGAGCAGTGATGTTTTAATTCAATGCCCATGGCCTCTGTCAGCAGGAGTATTACTCTGTTAACAAAATGGGGTCCATTGTCGCTCCAAATCTGTCGTGGGATGCCATGTTGAGGTATTATTCGTGTCAAAAGGGCCTTTGCCACTGTCATTGCATCATTTGTTTTAGCGGGCACTATGGTGACCCATTTTGAGAATGAGTCCACCAGAACCAAACAATACGTATACCTCTGAATAGTGTGCAGTGTTATGAAATCCATCATAATGACCTCAAAAGGATATGTACCAGCTAGTGTTTTACCCCGAGGGGGCCTAACATTACCCTGAGGATTATGACGACAACAGATGATACACTGACGACAAAAGTTTTTAAAATGGGTTTGGAGTCCTAGTGGTATATGAAATGACTGTTTGACTATTTGACTATGTCTACCATCCCTCCTGTTGAGACATGGGCCAACCCATGGCTCATTCTAGCAACGACGTCAAACAAACATCTAGGCAAACATGGCTTGTCATTTAACATAAATCCTCCAGAGTCATTTTTAACAGCACCTTCAGTCACCCATTTTGTTTTACGGTAAGCGGTTTTGGTGCCATTTGTACTGCTTCCTTACGTAATGTAGTAAGTTCTTTCCCTTCAGCTGAAATGTTATGACCAAGGAATGTTACTTTTTCCTGTGTAAATTGTAGTTTCTCTAATGAGGCCTTATTTCCTGTTTTTGCCAAATGTGTGAACAGCCTGATTGCCTCTGTTTCATTTTCCGCTTTGGTGGGACTGGCCAATAAAATGTCATCAACATACACAATTATCTGTGTGGTCTCTGGCCATGTGTGGTGGCTGATGCACCTGTTAATCTCCGCTGAAAAGATAGTAGGGCTATCACAGAACCCTTGTGGAAGGCGAGTGTAAGAGTATTTTTTGTTCTCAAATGTGAATCCAAACCATCCCTGAGCTGTACTATGAAGAGGAATGGAGAAAAATGCATTACTTAAATCAATTACAGTGAACCATTTTTGATGAGGTTGTAATTCATTTAACAATGTGTGTGGGTCTGGTACATTTGGAGCTCGTGATTTAACAGCCTGATTTACTGCTCTTAAATCATGTACCATCCTCCAGCCGCCCTGTGGCTTTTTCACAGGGAAGATGGGGGTGCTGCATTCAGCTGAGTCATGTTCCTGTAACACGCCTGCAGTCAGTAAATCATTAATAACAGGCTTTATTCCTTCTTTTGCATCTGATTTGAGTGGATACTGTCTAATTCGAGGCCTGTAAGATGTGGCTTTTTTTTCCTGTCTTTTAAACCCTGAGCGCTGGCTCACCAGGGCTGCAGCCATGGCCTCAGCCAATACATTAACATTAGCTGATTCAGTTTTTGCTTTCTTTTTCTCAGTGACTTCATAAGCATGTTCGGCCCATTCCATTAGCTCTGGAACAGTGAGGGTGCGGTGTGTGACACAGTTTGCTTTTATGAAATCTGACACGTTTGGCAACAAACCACTAATTAACCACATTTTTAGCTGTATTTGGTATGGATTATCCACCAGCGGAGAATGAGGAAGCCCGCTATTAGTCCTAAAAACCGTTTCTAAACGGGCACGATATTCCATTGGCGTCTCGTCTGATTTCTGACGACACGCACTTATTTCTTCGTGGCTTGGGGGTTTTGTGTAAGTCGCCCTTACTCTTTGCATCAGTGCTTCAACCTGTTGTCGCAGCTCATTAGAGTTATGTGCTAGGGGCTGACGGTTAACTTGTCTCCCGGTATAACCGCCCACCACTACTGGATATCGGTGTCTAAGTGTTAGTTTTAAAACCTTTTCCACCTCCAGTCCGTTTAAATGCCATGTCTCAATCAACCCACGTACTTGTTCAGCATAAGCAGTCGGGTCCTTCTCAACGTCACATACGCCCCTACAGGCATCTAATGCTTCCTGCTCCGTCCATGGCCGAAACAACAACAGCTGTGGGGGATGTGCACCCTGTAATGGATCCTGTGGGTTTAGGAATTCTCCTGCACGAGGGTTAGCTACCTCTATCATGGGTAAAATTGGATATAGATTTTCCTCCATCCCCGCCTGGGCTATGTATTGCTCATCCTCCTCACTGTTAACACTTTCTTTCATCTGTTTTGACTTTTGTTTAGCTGCCCTAGTCACAGGTCCCTTTGTTTCTTGTCCTGCAACTGCTCCCCCCTCTTGTAAACCCCCTGCGGCCCCATTCTTTTTGTACCAATCTTCTAGATAGCAACAACTACCGGGATACTTTCTCTGCATGAATTTCACATCATTATTTTCCATCAATGCTTTACGCTGCGCGTTACCCATGTTCTCAGCACGGGATTTACAGACACCGTTACAACAAAGAAACACCACAAAGAAACAACACACAAAGAAACAACACACAACAACTCCCGTCTGCCCTCTGTCCCTTTACCACGCCGTGTGAGTTTTACGTCACCCACCACGGTCTTCGCTCCCCGTTGTACGTCACGGGTACTATGGTGAAAAGAAACAGCTTCTCACCTCGTCAGTGCTCTCCCTGGTTCGTGGGACCCGTCACTCCCCGTCCGGGTCGGCGTTGGAACAAGCTATGACCGCCCCTGCAAAGGAGGGGGTGCCGGCAGTTTTACTAATGGTCCGGTTGCGCCCACGCCGATCCAGACGAAAAGATGTAAGGTCCCGGGTTGCGGCACCAGTGTATGTTAGGTCTAAATACGTTAAGACCGTTGCTAAAATGTGAATGTTGGGTCTAAATACGTTAAGACCGTTGCAATCACAACTCAGGGAGAAAAACACTATCTGACTTAAAAGGCGACCAGAGGCAGAGAGGTGCGAGCTGCAGCTCGGAGAAAAACCCAACAAAAAGAGACACAAAAGTCCGATATAAGTTGGATTGCTCTGATGGTGATGCCTCAGAACCAGGTATTTATTATAGAAAACATAGACCACACCCAGAGGGCTGTGCAACAGCGCTCTGGGTGCAGGATTAATACCATATATGGTAACACAAAAACTTTGGGGGAGAAAAAGGCTCATATGTCCATGCAGTGGGTCACATACCCCCACACTGGCCCAAACTAGTTTAAACCAGCTATGGTGGACAATGGATATGTTTTGCAAACACACACACACACACACACACACACACACACACACACACACACACACAGTTAATCATGGATAATTTCATTTTCTAACTATCGTTTAATCATTTAACTATAACTAATAAAGTAATAAAAACCACACAGACTATAACATATCTTACAGGCGGTTCCTCAGGTTCGCCTTCGAAGGCAGAACCTTCGAGTTTTGCGTCCTCCCCTTCGGAATCTCTTTGGCCCCCCGCACCTTCACCAGATGTATGGATGCGGTTTTGGGGCCTCTACGTTGCCTGGGTCTCCGGGTGATGAACTACCTGGACGACTGGCTAATATGTGCACAGACGGAGGAGCGGTGTCGCCGCCATCTCACAGTCTTACTGGCACACATCACGAGTTTGGGACTGCGGATCAACAAAAAGAAGTGCAGTCTACAGCCGGCACAGGCCACTCAGTTCCTGGGCATGTGGTTGGATGCCAGGACTGGGTTAGTGACACTGACTTGGGAAAGGCAGGAATCCCTCAGGATCTGCCTCTCTCGGTTTTCGCTGGGAGCCAGGGTTACATGGAGGCTTTGTCTTCGCCTCCTGGGCCTTATGGCGGCATCGGTGCAGGTGGTGCCGCTGGCACTCCTGCACATGCGCCCAGTACAGAGGTGCCTCTTTTTCTGGGGGCTTTGTCCACAGAAGCACCTGCGTGCCAAAGTGGGGGTCACCAGGAGACTGCGTTCAGCCCTAACATGGTGGGATACACCGACCAACATTGCCAAAGGGAGTTTGCTGGGTCCCGTACTCCACCGCCAGGTGATCTCTGCGGATGCATCCCTGACGGGATGGGGCGCGGTCCACGAAGGCGAAGGTGCCAGCGGAAGCTGGATTGGTGCCTGGCTGGCCCGGCATATCAATGTCTTGGAGCTGAGGGCTATCTTTTTGGCTCTTCGGCACTTCGAACTCAGCTTGCAGGGCCGTCACGTACTCGTGAGAACGGACAGCACAGCAGCGGCGGCTTACGTCAACAGGCAAGGGGGCCTGGGTTCCCCGGGCCTTTGCAGGGTGGCACACAGTCTGTAGACATGGGCAGGCACGAGGTTCCTGTCACTCAGAGCCATGCATGTGCCGGGGATGGTGAACCTGGGGGCGGACCTGCTCTCCAGGGGGGGCCCGGCCCCGGGAGAGTGGCGACTGCACCCGGAAGTAGCCGAGGAGATTTGGGGTCGGTTCGGCAGGGCTGTCGCCAACCTGTTTGCATCCCGGAACAACACGCACTGCCCGTTGTTCTTTTCCGTGGGGAGGGACGACCCCCCGCTGGGCGTCGATGCCATGGCACACCAATGGCCCCCGGGGCTGCTGTATGCTTTCCCCCCTTTCGGTCTCCTTGAAACCCTGCTGCTGAGGGCCCAGGTGGAGGAGGTGAGGCTAATCTTGGTGGCTCCCAACTGGCCACACATGATGTGGTTCTCGGGATTGGCCCCTCTCCTGGACGGGAGTCCATGGGAACTTCCAGCTCGCCGGGACCTCCTGAGTCAGGCGCAGGGGACCCTGTTCCATCCCTTTCCCCAGGGGCTCAGGCTCTGGGCCTGGCCCCTGAGAGGGCCAGCCTGTTGGGCATGGGGTTAGCCCGGTCGGTGGTCAGGACCATTCAGGGCGCTCGAGCACCATCGACTAGAGCAGCCTATTCATACCGCTGGGACCTCTTCTCATCATGGTGTAGGCTGAATCGGGCTGATGCGCTGACCTGCTCAGCCCCCGAGATACTCCGGTATCTACAGGAGCTGCTCGAGGCAGGGAGATCACCTTCCACCCTTAGGGGGATGGTGGCTGCAATCAAGGCCGCTCGTGTGTGCGATAACAAGTTGGCCGAGGTTGACTGCGTCCTCGTCTCACGGTTCCTGAAAGGTGCTGCTAGGCTCGCCCCCTGTAAAAGGTTGGCTGTCCCGACGTGGGACCTGAAGCTGGTGCTGGCTGCCTTGCGGCTGGGACCCTTTGAGCCCCTGGAAACGGTGGACATGAAATGGCTGTCACTGAAGACGGCGTTTCTCATAGCGGTGGCATCAGCGCGGAGGGTCGGAGAACTACAGGCTCTGTCGATGCACGAGAGCTGCTGTAGATTCCTGCCCGGCGGTGCGGGTGTGCTCTTACGCCCAAATCCTGCATTCTTGCCGAAGGTGCTCTCGGACTTTCACCTAAACCAGCCAGTAAAGTTAATGTCTCTCCGCCCCTCCCGGGACAGGGATGAGGGGGCGCAGGACGGGTCGAGGCTATGCCCGATCAGGGCGCTTACGGTGTACATTGAGCGAACTGGTGCGGTCAGGAAGACTGACCAGCTTTTTGTTTGTTTTCAGCCCCGGCGCCCAGGTCAGCCGGTGTCTAAATCCAGGCTGTCGCACTGGATCGTGGAAACGATCCAACGGGCTTACACAGACTTTGGCGCTCCGGCTCCGGGAGGGGTATGGGCGCACTCCACAAGAGGCGTTGCCGCTTGCTGGGCCCTGTGGCGGGGAGCCACCCTCTCCGAAGTGTGTGCGGCCGCTGCGTGGGCGAGTCCGTCCACCTTTGCAAGGTTTTACAGCCTTAATATGGCTACCGGCACCTCCTTTGGGGAACTTGTGCTGGGTACTAGTCCAAAGTGACCAGGGTCTCTCCTTTACGCCCCTGCAATGGTGAGCTTGAGGTGGCCTGGTTTTTCTTATCCGTGGGCCTAGCGGGAAGGCAGGCCGTCCGGCTACCCCTCCATACATATACGCCCGACCCTTGCGTCTGGCAGGGTTGGCTATACCGGGAGCTGCGTCTGGCGCCTCGGCTGGGGGTAGGCACATGCGTCTGGCGGGAGCCCACGTATGTGTATTATGTACATAACATGATTTTGGGTGTCATTGTTCACGTGCACTGTTGGTACACTCTGGTGGCGGTGATGTCTCATTCGATTACCAGGGTCGGGGACCCCGGGGGGAGTACTAGAGGGGTGCGTTGCTCTGTCTCCTCAGTCTCCTCGCGGTGTGTCTTACAGGGTCCCCGTACATATGGAATATGTAACTGGGTGGAGAGATAGTCTCGATACGATAGAGAACGTTCGGTTACGTGGTAACCTTGGTTCTCTGAGTGGAGAGACTATCTCTCCACCACGAGGCCGCTCGGAAACCGTTCCAATCAATATGAATCGGTGATTGCATGCACACCTGGGGCTTTTAAGCCCGTGCATGGGCCACGTAGTGGTGTGTCTTAAAGAAATATCCACGTCAACTGTCCCAGTGGGATCAGTCCCCGTACATATGGAATATGTAACTGGGTGGAGAGATAGTCTCTCCACTCAGAGAACCAAGGTTACCATGTAACCGAACGTTACTTACAAGTCATATATGTAGTTTTCAAACCGTTGCTAAATATTACCAATTCTCACAATATAATGTAAAATATAGAGACAGTAGTTTAGTAAATATTAACTTGAAATGCGTACATATGTCATTACTACGGTGGCTGGGAAGTGTCAGTGAATGCATTTAAAGAAATGAACACAAATGCAAAAAGGTCACAACACGAATGCAAAAAGGTCACAACACGAATACAAAATGGCTACAACGGAAGTGTTTCCGACGGACCGGTATTACAGACGGACACGTTTCTGGCGGATGTTTTTAACCCACCAGAACAGAGAAGAACAAGAAGAAGACATCGAAACGCGTATGAAAGTAAGTGAAAGTTGATGAGGATACTCTTATATTTTTCACATCAGGCTATCATATCATAATACCCGTCCGACTGTCCGTCTGTAATACCGGTCCGTCGGAAACACTTCCGTTGTGGCCGGTTTGCATTCGTGTTGTGACCTGTTTGCATTTGTGTTCATTTCTGTAAATGCATTCACCTGACACTTCCCAGCCACCGTACATTACTACCACTCCTTCCTTGTGAATGATATGTTTAGAATTTCTTTAAACCCGACATTCAAAGTGTTCCGTACTTTACATTCACAGATGTATATTATAGTAATAATATATGTACATACCGGTCAGTTAAAAATGTAGTTGTAGCTTACAGTACAATCACAAATCTATGGTAACCAGATTTTCTTTCTCAGAAATTAGTTTTAGATCTTGTTATACTGTCTCATATACAACTAAACAATATGCACCAGCTCAGATATATTGTCACTATTGTTTTTTATGTGTATATAATGTTATTGCTCTTACTTTTTTATTCTGTCACTCTTTAGATCCTGTACTCTAATCTTTAAGGCCCTGATGGAAAGCTTAAATGTTTGTTACAACATATAGCAAATGTAATGTTAGTGTCTTTGCATTTTATTTGTGGACATTTCAGGCGGTGAAGGTCCTAACCCCTTTGTTGAATAAAACAGTATTGGATTGTCATTTTAAATGTATTGAAAAACAGACATTACCCTTTATTATTTTTCTTTATTTCAGATGAACAAGACAATTACATTCATGGAAATACATACACATATCGATTTCTTTGGTTCCCAAAGCTGTACACATAACATTTCCAGCCACAGCACAAACCAATTGGGTTATTCTGCTTGATTGAAATACTGTATCAAGGCTGCCCTGATGTCAGCCCCCTCTGCATTGCCAGTGTCGGGCAGTGGTTGGACGGGAGGCTGATTGTGTTCCAGTCCGGCAGTCCGCCCCTCAATGAAGTTGTCCCCATGCTCTTCACATATGTTATGGAGAACAAAGCAGGCCATCGCCATCTTCTTGCTCAGCTCTAGCTTACAGTCATTTCTTTTTAGGAGACACCTCCAGCGACCTTTTAGTCTCCCAAAAGCCATTTCAACCACAGATCGAGCACTGCTCAGTCTGTAGTTGTACGTGCGCTGCTCAGGGGTCAGTCTGCCTGTGTCTGAAAATGGTTTCATGAGCCAGTTCTGTATTGGGTATGCTGGGTCACCAATAAGGTAATCTGATCTCAAGTGTCTGCATGTTTCAAACTGTAGGCTTCAAACTAATAATAAACTGGAATATTAGAATTTCCTGAAGTTCAAGTGAGGATGCAAAGCTGAGACCCCCCCCCCCCCCCACCCACACACACACATATCAAAGAACGCAGAATCTGTCACACCATCCACCAATCAGGAGCCAGCAGAAGGAATATCAGTGTGAATTTCACTGTGACATCATCACACACTCTGCTGATGACATCATCAGGAGCTGGTCACACATCAAAGGACTCAGCAACACATTGAGAATTCTTTAATGAGGGACAACCTTCTGAGAGAGACACAATAACCCACAAACTCCTTGGACTCAGTGAATTTACGTAATCTCTGTCACTCTGACAACAGTTAAATTTTTGATCTAATGATGGAAGTGCATCAGTTCAATGTAAAGAGTCTGGAACAAACATGCTTTGACGCTCTGAAGGATCACCTCTGTTCAGAAAAATGCATCGGGCTGTGGCAGTTTACTAAAGTCTGGTATATTCCCATTTTGTTTCAACTGAAGTATGAGGCCTTTCACTTTATCTGTGAGAATTTTGAGGAGGTTTCACTCTGTGTAGAGTTTTTGCAGCTTGCAGAGCAGGAGCTGGCTGATATCCTGGGTCAGGATGACCTTACTGTGACCCAGGAGAGCACAGTTTATCAAAGTGTTTTAGGATGGATAAACCACATGCCTGAAGAACGACAGGGAGCCATTTCTACTCTGTTACCAAAGGTACGACTGGGTCTGATGGACAAAAGTTACATCACAGATAATGTGCTTAACAATGATGTGGTAAAAACAAACCCTGAGTCCCACCTCTTGGTCTCTGATACCCTTAAAGTCATGTCTCAACCTTCGTTACTCTGCTCTGAGTCTGGGATCAACAACACCTTGTTTTGCAGTCGCTTGCCAAACGCCGTCTTACTGATGTTTAGATTATTTTCTAAGACCATAGAGGCCTTTGACTACAGAACTAACAGCTGGATCACAGTTCAGACTAATCCCATTCTGGAAGATTCCATAACTCACTTACTATTCTACAGCACCGTCTTCCTTGGTAGATGCTTCTACATTGTGGGTAGTGGTTTAAGTTGGACCAACCCCTGTATTAGAGTGTGGAGGTTTAACCTAGTCACACACACTTGGCAGGAGATGTCACCAATGCAGGAGCCACGGTACTTAATGAGTGCTACCGTGCTAAAGGGATACATCTACGCTATGGGAGGCTACAGGGATGATGATGGTACCTCACGAAGAACTGCTGAACGCTACCAGCCCAACATCAACCAGTGGACGTTCATTGCATCAATGAATGAAGAGAGGAGATACGCCAGCTGCACCACACTGAACAACAAGATTTACATATGTGGAGGACTGAATAATAGAGTACTGAATACTGCTGAGTATTACAACCCAGACACCAACCAGTGGACACTGATCACTCCCATGGGAACACCTCGGTATAGACTTGGAGTCGTTGCATATATCGGCCACATTTTTGCAGTTGGAGGCAGAGATGGGTTCAGAAATCTGAGGTCTGCTGAGGCTTATGACCCAGTGACCAACACCTGGTACGATGTCCCTGAAATGGTCCACACACACAGTTACTTTGACATTGCAGTGATGAACAAGCAGATCTTTGTTGTCTCTTGTAGCACAGGAAACAGAATTGTTGAGTGCTATGACTACACTACAAATACTTGGTCTGTGGTATTTTCTGGCATGGACCACTATGATTGGGTGAGTTGCTGTGTGATTTCTGGACTTCCCAACATGGCTGAGTACTGTTCACCTCGTAAACCCATCATACCCAGGACACAGGTCTAAAAAAAGTCTAAACTAGGTACTGAGATGGAGCAAATGTTATTTTTCATGATCCTAACTGGGAGTGTAACCTGCTCTGACCAAGTCTGTGTGTATCAATAAAAGTGTTTAAAGACATTAGAAGAACTAATGTGTGAATAAATGGATCAGTTCATGTCCCAGCTCAGATGGGATGGTTTTAATCAGCCTGAGTTGATGATGATCTAGAAAAAAAATACAAAATTTTAGTGGTGACAACATATAAAAAAAAAAAAAAAAAAAATTTAAATCTCAAATCTAGAAACACCAAAACATAAAACCATTAGATGTGCTCTATTAAATATTAGATCACTGAGATCCAAATCTCTACTAGTAAATGACCTTATCTCAGAAAATAACTTTGATTTATTCTGTTTAACTGAAACATGGCTGTATCAAGATGAATATGTTAGTTTAAATGAAGCCACTCCTCCCAGTCATTTAAATACTCATATGCCACGAGACATAGGCCGTGGAGGTGGTGTAGCAGCTATTGATCATTCCTCTCTCCTAATCTATCCTAAACCAAAGGCCAGTTACACTTCCTTTGAAAGCCTGGTTCTAAATTTATCTCATACTGAATCAAAAACCTGCCAGCCAGTCTTATTTGTGATAATTTACCGTCCTCCAGGCCCTTATTCTGAATTTCTATCAGAATTCTCTGAGTTTATATCAAATTTAGTCCTCAGTTCTGATAAAATACTGATAGTAGGAGATTTTAATATCCATGTTGACAAAAATAGTGATAGCCTGAGCTCAGCCTTTATGTCCCTAATAGACTCAGTTGGCTTTTTTCAAACTATTAATGAAGCTACTCATCGTTTAAATCATACTCTTGATCTTGTTCTAACATATGGCCTTGATATTAATGAACTAAAAGTCTACCCTGAAAATCCTCTGCTATCAGATCACTTTTTAATATCTTTTAACATTATCCTAGAGGATCTCGCACTGTGCAATAAAATAGTTACGAGTAGAAATCTATCCAACAGTGCTGTGGCTAAATTTAAAGAGGCCATTCCTGCTGCCTTAAACTCAGTGCACCATCCAATAAATAACTATGATATTAATTATAACCCCTCTCAACTGGATCTGCTTGTCGATAGCTCTGCTAGTCTACTAAAATCCACCTTGGACTCAATTGCCCCATTGAGGGAAAAAACTATTAAACGTCAGAGGAAAGCTCCGTGGTTTAGCTCTGAAACTCACACACTCAAACAAACAACCCGTAAATTAGAGAGAATGTGGCGCTCCAATAAAACAGAGGAGTCACGAATACTTTGGCAAGAAAGCCATAGTAAATACATGACAGCCTTACGACATAGTCGATCTACATACTATTCCTCACTAATTGAAGAAAATAAAAATAATCCGAGGTACCTTTTCAGCACTGTAGCCAGGCTAACACAAAGTCAGAGCTCTATTGAGCCCATGATTCCTCTAGCCCTCAGCTGTGAGGACTTTATGACATTTTTTAACAATAAAATTCATAAGATTAGAGATAAAATTAGCCACTCCCTGCCTTCACCTGGGCCTGCTGTAACATTAATTGTAAATAGGCCTAACCTAAACTGTTTCACACATATAGGACTTCAGGAACTTAACTCTATTATTTCATCCTCCAAACCATCGACCTGCCTTTCAGATCCGATCCCAACTAAGCTGTTTAAAGAAGTTGTTCCCCTGGTCTGCCCATCTTTGTTGGAGACCATAAATATATCCCTATCAATAGGCTACGAGCCACAGTCCTTTAAAGTAGCTGTAATCAAACCCCTTCTCAAAAAACCTACTCTTGATTCCAGCACTTTAGCAAACTACAGGCCTATATCTAATCTTCCTTTTATTTCAAAGATTCTTGAGAAAGTTGTGGCAGCTCAGCTCTGTGAATTTCTTCAAAACAACAGCCTGTTCGAGGACTTCCAGTCAGGCTTTAGAGCTCAACACAGCACAGAGACTGCTTTAGTTAAAGTAACTAATGATCTACTCTGGGCTTCAGATGAAGGACGACTGTCAGTGCTGGTTTTATTAGATCTTAGTGCAGCTTTTGACACTATAGATCACTATATTCTACTAGAGAGATTAGAGAAATTACTTGGAATCACAGGGACTGCCCTAAACTGGTTTAAGTCCTACCTATCTGATAGGTACCAGTTTGTACACGTGAATAATAAGTCTTCTGTGTACACTAAAGTAAGCTACGGGGTTCCTCAGGGCTCTGTGCTAGGTCCAATCCTCTTCTGTATCTATATGATCCCCCTTGGTAATGTTATGAGAAAATACTCTGTTAACTTTCACTGCTATGCTGATGATACCCAACTGTATGTATCAATGAAGCCAGGTGAGACAAATCAGCTATCTAAACTTGAGGCCTGTCTAAAGGACATTAGGGCCTGGATGGACCAAAATTTTCTTCTTCTCAACTCAGACAAGACTGAGGTCATTGTACTGGGCCCGCGACACCTTAGAGAAACCTATGCTAGCCTAACTGCCCTAGATGGCATTACTCTGGCACAAAGCACAACTGTTAGAAACCTTGGGGTTCTATTTGATCAGGACTTATCCTTCAACTCTCACATAAAACAAACTTCAAGAACTGCCTTCTTTCATCTCCGTAACATTGCTAAAATCAGATCTATCCTGTCTCAGGGCGACGCCGAAAAACTAGTCCATGCTTTTGTGACCTCTAGACTGGATTATTGTAATTCTCTTTTAGCAGGCTGCCCGAGCAAGTCGCTTAAGACACTTCAGCTGGTTCAAAATGCTGCAGCACGTGTACTGACTAAAACTAGGAGAAGAGATCACATTACTCCTGTATTAGCCTCTCTGCATTGGCTTCCCATAAAATATAGAATAGAATTCAAGATTCTTCTTCTCACTTATAAAGCCCTAAATGGACAGGCACCAGTCCATCTCAAGGAGCTTGTAGTGCCATACAATCCCCCCAGAACACTACGCTCTCAAAATGCTGGACTACTCGTTGTTCCATTCATCTCTAAAAGTAGTATAGGAGGAAGAGCTTTCAGTTATCAGGCCCCACTTCTCTGGAACCATCTAGCAACCACGGTTCGGGGGGCAGACACCCTCTCTACCTTTAAGGTTAGGCTCAAAACATTCCTCTTTGATAAAGCTTTTAGTTAGGAACCAGCTCATAGCTCATAATTAAGATGCAATAGGCATAGACTGCCGGGGGGGGGGGGGGGTCTGGCATGCTCGGTTGGAGAGAGGTTGGAGAGGGCGTTAAGAGAGAGGTCATTTAGGTTAGAGAGGGACCGGAGAGGGTCCCATTCCTCTTTCAAACACTCCCTCTATGTCTGCTTCTTCCCTTGTGTGTTTGCTCCTGTACTCCTTCTGGCTTTTGTCTTGCAGGTCCGTGGGATCCTCAGTGTGGAGTTACAGAGTCTCAACAACTCTGTCTCCACCCTTTCCTCTGCACACACCCAACACAGCATAACGTGGATGGCTGTTCATCATAGGAATGGGATCCACACAAGGTTCCTGCTGCTTAACAGAAGGTTTTCCTTGCCGCCATGATGAATTCATGTTGGGTGTGGGATACATATGTATGTGTATATACGTATATATGCATATGTGTGTATCCATAAAATGAAGAGTCCGTCCTTAAGACTGCTCTACTGTAAAGTGCCTTGAGATACCATTGGTTATGATTTGGCGCTATACAAATAAAGATTGATTGATTGATTGATTGATTGATTTCAACCTTTTCAAACTTTTGAACCTTTTTCAACCATTTCAAACTTTTTCAAACTCTTAAACCTTTTTCAGACTTTTCAGACTTTTCAGACTTTTCAGACTTTTCAAACTTTTCAAACTTTTTCAACCTTTTCAAACTTTTTGAATGCTAAAACAATGCTATTGCTAACGCTATACCAATGCTAACCCGATGCTAATACTAGCGCAATATTAATGCTAGCGCAATGCTAATGCTAGCGCAATGCTGATACCAATGCAATGCTAATGCTAGTGCAATGCTAATGCTAGCACAACGCCAATCTTAGCATAATGCTAACGCAATTTTAATGCTAGCGCAATGTTAATGCTAGCGCAATGCTAATGCTAACGCAATGCTAATGCTAGCGCAATGCCAATGCTAACGCAATGCTAATGCTAGCGCAATGCTAATGCTAGCACGATGCTAATGTTAGCGCCATGCTAATGCTAGCGCAATGCTAATGCTAGCGCAATGCTAATGCTAGCACAATGCTAGCGCAATGCTAATGCTAACACAATGCTAATGCTAGCGCAATGCTAATGCTAGCGCAATGCTAATGCTAGCACAATGCTAATGTTAGCACGATGCTAATGTTAGCGCGATGCTAATGTTAGCGCAATGCTAATGTTAGCGCAATGTTAACGCTGATGCAAACGCAATGCTTACTTTTTCAAACTTTTTCAACCTTTTCAACCTTTTTAACCTTTTCCACCTTTTTAAACCTTTTTCAACCTTTTTCAGCCTTTCTCAACCTATTCAATCTAACTGGTTTTAGCAATTGTTGCTAAGTTATTACAACGTTAAGGCTATTGCTAGCTTAATACTATGCTAATGTAGTGCGACGCGGGCCAGCACATGCATCCTCACTTGCATTTTCTTCAGGAAATGCAAAAATTCTAGTTCTTGTTCTATTCCATATAATTATATTGTGTTGTTTGCACATTGTGTTCTTTGATTTTAAGATTTGTGTTACTGACTAGTAAATTCAAACAGAAAGTAGAATTATCCTTGTACTGAAAGTTTTATATTTAACTGTTATTTGTTGTTTTGCGTTGCTTTTGGATTTTGCACCATTGTTGTTAAATTAAATTGGGCTTTAAGCCTTTATTGGTCATGTATATGTTGTTACATATGCTGCACTATACCTGTAGGTGTTATATTGTATTATAGTGCATTATTCTAAATGTTAAAATAGGTTCTATTGTTTTCAATGGTTTGTTGTGTCGCAGAATTGCATTGTTTTGTCTTGATATTTAAAATAAATACTTGCTAACCATGACATTAATTCTAATGAAATTCAGTACATCTACACGTCTGCTATATGTTGTCACCACTAAAATGTAGTATTTTTTTTCTAGATCATCATCAACTCAGGTTGATCCAGGCTGATTAAAACCATCCCATCTGAGCTGAGACATGAACTGATCCATTTATTCACACATTAGTTCTTCTAATGTCTTTAAACACTTTTATTGATACACACAGACCTGGTCAGAGCAGGTTACACTCCCAGTTAGGATCATGGAAAATAACATTTGCTCCATCTCAGTATCTAGTTTAGACTTTTTTTAGACCTGTGTCCTGGGTATGATGGGTTTATGAGGTGAACAGTACTCAGCCATGTTGGGAAGTCCAGAAATCACACAGCAACTCACCTCATCATAGTGGTTCAGGCCAGAAAATACCACAGACCAAGTATTTGTTGTGTAGTCATAGCACTCAACAATTTTGTTTCCTGTGCTACAAGAGACAACAAAGATCTGCTTGTTCATCACTGCAATGTCAAAGTATCTGTGTGTGTGGACCATTTCAGGGACATCGTACCAGGTGTTGGTCACTGGGTCATAAGCCTCAGCAGACCTCAGATTTCTGGACCAAACGCTGCCTCCAATTGCAAAAATGTGGCCCATATATGAAACGACCCCAAGTCCACACCGAGGTGTTCCCATAGGAGTGATCAGTGTCCACTGGTTGGTGTCTGGGTTGTAATACTCAGCACTATTCAGTACTCTATTAGTCATTCCTCCACATATGTAAATCTTGTTGTTCAGTGTGGTGCAGCTGGCGTCTCTCCTCTCTTCATTCATTGATGCAATGAACGTCCACTGGTTGATGTTGGGCTGGTAGCGTTCAGCAGTTCTGTGTGAGATAATATCATCATCCCTGTAGCCTCCCATAGCGTAGATGTATCCCTTTAGCACGGTAACACTCATTAAGGCCCGAGACTCCTGCATTGATGACATCTCCTGCCAAGTGTGTGTGACTAGGTTAAACCTCCACACTCTGTTAGAGGGGTTGGTCCAACTTAAACCACCACCCACAATGTAGAAGCATCTACCAAGGAAGACAGTGCTGTAGAGGTCTAAGTGAGTCATGGAATTCTTCAGAATGGGATGAGTGTAAACTGTGATCCAGCTGTTATTTCTGTAGTCAAAGGCCTCTATGGTCTTAGAATATATTCTAAACATCAGTAAGACGGCGTTTGGCAAGCGACGGCAAAACAAGATGTTGTTGATCCCAGACTCAGAGCAGAGTAACGAAGGTTGAGACATGACTTTAAGGGTATCAGAGACCAAGAGGTGGGACTCAGGGTTTGTTTTTACCACATCATTGTTAAGCACATTGTCTGTGATGTAACTTTTGTCCATCAGCCCCAGTCGTACCTTTGGTAACAGAGTAGAAATGGCTCCCTGTCGTTCCTCAGGCATGTGGTTTATCCATCTTAAAACACTTTGATAAACTGTGCTCTCCTGGGTCACAGTAAGGTCATCCTGACCCAAGATCTCAGCCAGCTCCTGCTCCGCAAGCTGCAAAAACTCTTCACAGAGTGAAACCTCCTCAAAATTCTCACAGATAAAGTGAAAGGCCTCATATTTCAGTTGAAACAAAATGGGAATATACCAGACTTTAGTAAACTGCCACAGCCCAATGCATTTTTCTGGACAGAGGTGATCCTTCAGAGCTTCAAAGCATGTTTGTTCCAGACTCTTTACATTGAACTGATGCACTTCCATCATTAGATCAAAAATATAACTGTTGTCAGAGTGACAGAGATAAAGTAAATTCACTGAGTCCAAGGAGTTTGTGGGTTATTGTGTCTCTCTCACTAGGGTTTCCCTCATTAAAGAATACTCAAGGTGCTGCTGTGTCCTTTGATGTGTGACCAGCTCCTGATGATGTCATCAGCAGAGTGTGTGATGATGTCACAGTGAAATTCACACTGATATTCCTTCTGCTGGCTCCTGATTGGTGGATGGCATGACAGGTTCTGCGTTCTTTGATATCTGTGTGTGTGGGTGAGGGGAGGTGTCTCAGCTATCAATCAATCAATCAATCTTTTATTTGTATAGCGCCAAATCATAACCAATGGTATCTCAAGACACTTTACAGTAGAGCAGTCTTAAGGACGGACTCTTCATTTTATGGATACACACATATGCATATATACGTATATACACATACATATGTATCCCACACCCAACATGAATTCATCATGGCGGCAAGGAAAACCTTCTGTTAAGCAGCAGGAACCTTGTGTGGATCCCATTCCAATGATGAACAGCCATCCACGTTATGCTGTGTTGGGTGGAGACAGAGTTGTTGAGACTCTGTAACTCCACACTGAGGATCCCACAGACCTGCAAGACAAAAGCCAGAAGGAGTACAGGAGCAAACACACAAGGGAAGAAGCAGACATAGAGGGAGTGTTTGAGAGAGGAATGGGACCCTCTCTGGTCCCTCTCTAACCTAAATGACCTCTCTCTTAACGCCCTCTCCAACCTCTCTCCAACCGAGCATGCCAGACCCCCCTGGCAGTCTATGCCTATTGCATCTTAACTATGAGCTATGAGCTGGTTCCTAACTAAAAGCTTTACCAAAGAGGAATGTTTTGAGCCTAACCTTAAAGGTAGAGAGAGTGTCTGCCCCCCAAACCGTGGTTGGTAGATGGTTCCAGAGAAGTGGGGCCTGATAACTGAAAGCTCTTCCTCCTATACTACTTTTAGAGACAAATGGAACAATGAGTAGTCCAGCATTTTGAGAGCGTAGTGTTCTGGGGGGATTGTATGGCACTACAAGCTCCTTGAGATAGACTGGTGCCTGTCCATTTAGGGCTTTATAAGTGAGAAGAAGAATCTTGAATTCTATTCTATATTTTATGGGAAGCCAATGCAGAGAGGCTAATACAGGAGTAATGTGATCTTTAACCTAAATTGTTCTGGGATTATTCATCAATAAATTGGTATTTGTCCTACTGGGGAGTGGTGGCCTAGTGGTTAAGGACGCTGGGCTTGTAATCGGAGGGTTGCCAGTTCAAGCCTCACCGGGGCCGTCACTGTGGGATGTTGAGCAAGTCCCTTAACCCCGAACTGCTCCCCAGGTGCCGCAAAATGGCTGCCGACTGCTCCTCAGTGATGGGTTAAGTGCAGAAGACAAATTCCAATAATGTACTAACATTACATGGCCAATTAAAGGCGAAAGCCCGATTTAATCTTAATCTTAATCTTAATCTAATCTACTTGCTGATTTATTAAGATGTCAAAAAGAAGCTTCTTTACTGACAGTCATTCTAGATTTTTGGCTATTTGTGAATTTTCTTCCAGGTTTGGGAATGATTAACAGTTTAGATATTCTTTATCTGTGTTTATTGTATACATATTCATACCTTGTCCTTTCTGACTCATACACTAACATTTACAACACATGAAAGCAGGTTTAAGGTCATTGATTAATATCTGGTCAGTATGGGGTTTGAACCCATGACCTTGGCGTTATTAGCACCACGCTCTGACCAGCTGAGCTAACTGGCCTATGAAGCTGCAAAAATGTGTAAAAATATGGTTGAGTTAAAATGATCACGGTTCTAAACACCTAGAAAGTTGGCAGTAGAAAATTCAGCACTACTCATCCCTTCGCTTAAAGCTGCAGTATGTTTTTTTTTTTTTATGTTATTTGGTCAAAAGTTCATAATCATCTTTGAGCATATTGTAATATTGTAAAGTGTTCTGAGTAGACAGTGAATCTCTTCTCCTTCTCCAGGCTCTGAAAATGAAGTTTATCAATACAGGATGGATGTCAGCCAATCAGAGATCTTTCTACCAACACAGCAATCTTATGAGCTGTTTTAAGCATTACTATTGGCTGCTGGAGCTGCTCGTCAAAAGTCAGTGTGTTCTTGATCTGAGAATAGAGAAAGTCCCATGGCTTTATATTACAGCAGAAATCTCTAACGTGACTTTTGTCAAATCAAGAGGAAAAATGAAGACTGAGGTGGAGAAGCAACAGAATAAAGGCACAAACATGTTCAGGAGGAACAGAGTCACAGAGGTTCCTCTGACTCTGTGTGTGTGGTGGACTTCACTTGATCTGCTTTCAGTCCGTGCACAGTCTGCCCTGAGTCAGAGAGAGAGTGATAACAAACGAGATAAATAGCTTGTAAAACTAAGAGAAACATTATCTAAGATGGAGACAGAGAACAGACACATTTCATCTGCAGTGTGGAGTGTGTCTGCTCTGACCAGCTGCTTGTGTGATCACACACACACACACACACACACACACACACACACACACACACACACACACACACACACACACACACACACACACACACACACACACACACACACACACACACACACACACACACACACACACACACACACACACACACACACACACACACACACACACACACACACACACACACACACACACACACACACGAGGCCTTATAGCTCAGAGGTTAGAGCACTGGTCTTGTAAACCAGGGGTTGAGAGTTCAATTCTCACCGAGGCTTTCACTCACTATTACCTACCGGGGGTGTGGCTAATAGTTTTGTTGACACCCTTTAACTGCTCTAGGATTGGTTTGAATGGAAAGCGTTCCTGGTTTATGAAGTCTACAGAGGACCAGGGAAGTGAGCTGAAGCGTCTACATGGTAACTCCCAGCTGTGACAGCAGGAGCGTGGTCTCCTTCAGTCCCTGCTGCACATATCTGTGTGTATATTTAACATTGAGATATAGATTTAACATTTAGATTTAACATTTAGATATAAGATTAAGCATTTAGATTTAACATTTAGATTTAACATTTATATATAAGATTTAACATTTAGATTTAGATTTAACATTTAGATTTAACATTTAACATTTATATATAAGATTTAACATTTCGACTTAAATTTAACATTTAGATATAACATGTAACATTTAGATTTAGATTTAACATTTAGATATAACATACCATTTAGATTTAGATTTCAATATTTAGATTTAATGCTTTTTTACCTCTATATATGTGGTTACATGTTGTGTTAAATGTAGGAAAATGTGCTAAATATGAGAAAAGTGAGATAAATAATGAAAATGTGTTAGCTACAACTTTTATACTACATTTTTACACTTGGCACCGCATAGATGTGGTTAGTTGTGTTTATATTTGGTTACATTCACCAGATCACCATAGTTACAGTCCAGGAACAGTTCAGTTTAATGACCATGTTTTCTGTTATTATCAGTATGTGTATGTGTTACAAAATGATAAACATGTCTTAAACATTAAATGTTTGACCCAAAAAAACTCCTAAAGTGATTATATGAAGTAAAGTTTTGGTACAGTATGGAGTCCATTCATTTAGAATCACACTTGGGAAAATTTTTGTTCTTAAAAAAGAAATGATAACAATATATTATGTTTTCTAATAAAATGTGCACAACTCAATAAGGAGCCATTATAATCCATCAAATCAGTCACAAAAATAATTTCATTCAAATCAATGACCAATAAAAACTGATTTCCTGTCAATAGTCAATATTCTTATTATTGTTCCAGAAAGTTGAATTATGAGGAGAAGAATTGTGGGAAAAAACATTTTGGGAAAAAGAAAAGCCTGTTGATGTAAATCAGAAAAGTTTATTCAGAGAAGAAGAAAGTAGACACACAACTCCCTCAGATTGTTCCCATGACAACAGTTTCTCTGAGGAATGTTTGTCCTCCTTTACACATAATCAATATTATTGATTTAATCTAATTCTATATAATGAATAAATAAATAAATGGGCCTAAATCAAACAATAAATAAACTACACATAAAACACAGGACAAGTCAACAACAGCTGTGTTGCCAGGTTGGGTTTAGAGTTTTTGAAGGAGACGATGTAGATCCATTTATGACAGTTTATGGTAGAATTAGAATATAATAACAGCTCTATCTGGATGGCTCTGTGACAGCTACACATTGTTGAGAGGAAAAAATAAATAAACAGGAAACAGAAGGGTTTCATTCATAGACTTATTAAAAAGTTTATTTAGTCACTTTAAAGTATTTAAAAAGCTAAATGAGCCTCTGTTTAGATAGTTTTAGTAGCACAGGCTACATACCTGAGCTAACGTCAGTAAACTTACATTATTAGTTTCATGCTTAAAGATGTTAATTTACAGGTTTTCTGTCTGAAAACAGCTGCTGGTTTAAGAGTAAATTAGTGCAGAAAACAAACTTTTGGTTTGTGAAACCATTAAAGATTGAGAATCAATAATTTCAATAAAACAGATGATATTATCAGTTAAACATCTTGTAATAAGTGCAGGTAAATGTAGTATCTATATAGAGCCAGGAGGTGGTGGTAGAGCTACAGTATAGATGTGCTGTTCCACAGGTTGGACCATGTGAATAGATTGTAAACTTTCCATGTGACCAGCAGTGATTAGAACTCAGTGAAGGAGAACCAGCAGAACAACAAGGATGCTTTAAAAGCACAGAGTCAGTTAAACTCAGACACAGAGTAGCTCATCTGGAGGACTGGGACCATTCCTGGAGGACTGGGACCATTCCTGGGGGACTGGAACCATTCCTGGAGGACAGGGACCATTCCTGGAGGACTGGGACCATTCCTGGAGGAGGACTGGGACCATTCCTGGAGGACTGGGACCATTCCTGGAAGACTGGGACCATTCCTGGAGGAGGACTGGGACCATTCCTGGAGGACTGGGACCATTTTCCAACTGCCTGCCTAGCATCAGACCACTTTCCAACTGGTCTGATGTCAGTTGGAAAGTGATGGAGTGTGTGAGGCTGTGAGGGCTTGAAGCACTAGAAATAAAATGTGTTATTTCTGTGTCCAGTAAATACATTTTGTTAGTTTTGTTTTGTTCTCAGAGGAAAAAACTTCAGGGTTCACTGTTCAGTTACTGTTTATTTTATGCATTAAAAGTGTCATAAATGTATTTACCTCCCTATAGGCTACATGATGGAGCCAGTGCACTACTGATACTATTGGAATCATTTACAATCTCATTCTTATTTTTTTTTTCCCAAACTACATTTTAGTCGAGTCGTAAAAAGTTACTCAGAGATAATAAACAAATTTACACAAAACAAAAAAGAAACAAACTACAAAGCAAAACCACTCACTGTCACATTAGCATGTGAAGCACAATACAACAACTTAGACTATACACACTATATCTATAATGACATATCTACAATTACACAAATATAAACATATATACACACATAGATTTACAAACAGATTAAACCTGTTCTTTCTTGGTTTCTTTTAAAACACTAAAAACTTAGACATATCTCAATATAAACTGTCAATATAACCTGTATAACATAGGAGCAACAAAGACACAAAAAGTGATTTTACCTTTAACTGTAACAACAGATGAATTATATGGTATTTGTCCAAATGTTTCACTATGTTACAGTGTTTGTGTTACTTATTCACTCGTTTCACGTGGCTTTTAAAACGCCTCCAGCTGGTTTACCAGGAGATTCTTGACATACATCACAATGCAATGAACTCTGGGTAATTCCCTTACAATACGTCTGTGGAGATGAAACTTACTGAAAAGGAACAAGAAGGGCTGAAAAAGTCAGTGGAAGTTCCCTCACACACTTGATGATGTTCTAATAGGAACAGCCCATCAGCCTTGAATCTCTACTTAATTATGCTTTCAAAAAATATATAGAATGTGAATTAAAACTCAATTTGTCTGAATTTTTAATAATTAATATTGAATAATTATTGCATTTATTTATGCATTTGATATGATTTACCATCTGGTTTTTTAATAAATGAAGCAGGTGATAAACTATAGCTGAAGTTAGTGTACTGGTCATGTCCTACATTTTTCAAGCATCATAAAAGAAAAATCATGGTTTTATTTTTATTTTCTTAACATTAAAGATCTCGTGTTCATCCGTTCCAGTTTTCTTATAAGTGATGTTAACATCTACCTAATAAATCATAAATGGTCTCTTTGTCTGTGTGTGTGTGTGTGTGTGTGTGTGTGTGTGTGTGTGTGTGTGTGTGTGTGTGCATGTGTGTGTGTGTGTGGGGCGTCTGTTCGATCTGAAACTTTATCAAAGCTTGTACACACGCTAAGTGTGTGCATCTGTAATTTTGGAGTAATTTGGTTTTGCAAAACGTTTATTTAAATTTTCCCTCTTGGTATTGAGCGCGGTATGGAGCGTGCTACTTCCTGTTCCAGGTTCATGACGTCACTGCAGTTTGTCTCTGGTGTGAGAGTGTAGATGTCACAGTCTGTGTTTTCTGATGCGTGTGTGTGTGTGAGACTGCTCCCACTGAGGAGTGATAATAAGAATACAACAGTTTATTAATGTAAAGTTACATTAGGTTAACTGTTATTTATTGTAATGTATATTACAATCATGTTTTTTTGGAAAATAAATTATCTCTTTTCATATTGACTTTTATTATAATCATGTTTTTGGATAATAAACTATATTTGTATTGACATTACTGCATCAGACACTATTACTTACTCAAGTTGTTGACTGAGATTGTCTCTCAGATTGTCAGACTGAACTTGTCATGGGAAATTAGTGAAAGGAAGAATAAATTCTAAAAAGGATTTTCCCAAGAAAAGGAGCCATTCATCATTATCTTTGACACACACACACACACACACACACACACACACACACACACACACACACACACACACACACACACACACACACACACACACACACACACACACACACACACACACACAATAATCACCCCTGCACTAAGAAATGCTAAATAAATATAATTTGTATGAATTTATGTCTTTATTTATTAATTCATCATGTGCATGTCCCATGGGATTAAACCAGTGAAATCACACACGCTATTTTACTTTGTACCCACAAATATTCCCCTTCTTAACACTACAGAATATGTACACATTTTTTGTAAATCCAACCTTCAAACACATATTCATTTGTCCATATTTGACAACTCTACTTAAACTCCCACATGAATACATACTTCTGACAGACACTGTACCCGTTAAATCAATTCAATGAATCATAAACAATAAGCACTTTATTAATAGAAAGCTGTATTATTGATATGAAATATGTGATTACAAATTGTAAATTGTTTCTATGAGGTTTGAAGAAAATTTCAATTTTTTGTTTGTGGTTTTTTTTATTTATTTTTTTCAAAAAAGGTTACATTTTTTTTTTTTTTACATTTTGTTGCGATGAGGGGACCTGGGAGTTTTTAATTTTTCAAAGGGGGGTAGAGCAGAAAACGTTTGGAACCACTGCATTCAATGATATGCAGGGTTAGGAGAGTTAATTTAAAAAAAGAAAATCATTACATTTACAAGTTACCTGTTAAAAAAATGGAATCAATAACTTACTTTATCACTATATTATGTGATAGAGTAAGTGATGACTTTTGGATGACTTCAATACCAAACATGCAAATAATGACACAAAAGGATTCTTATTATTTGATTATTACTATTCTCCTTAAGCACTTTTTTAGGCGTATGCAGTGATGCACGTATTCTCCGGTCCAGGTTCCTGACACGCCCACCGCACGTAAATCAACCAAAAGTACGTCATCTGTGAATGAAAGAGGTCTGAAGCAAAGGAGGCGGAGCCATGATGTCATTATTTTTAGAGATGTCTAGAAATCACTGAACATGGAGTTTTCCCAACGCTTGTAAATGTCATTGAAATCAGTGAAAATGATGAAGTGCACTTTTAATTTGAAAGGCCTTCGTTGATAAACAATATAACAGGTTGATTTGATCAGATTATTGATCAGATTACTGCAGAGTGAGGATTGGACACATATTTCTGTATGAGCCACAGTTAAAATCTCTCTTTTTCCCCTCATATTAACACCAGATTAACGTTTGCTTGTGTGGAAAGTTCACTGTCACCCACACATACTCAGGTCCTTTCTGACACTCCCATTTGTACAAATGCTCCATTCTCTCCCTCACCATACCTTCCATTTCTTCCTGTGACCACACAACCTCTCCACATCAGTCCAGTCAAACCCCGCCTCCTTCATCATTCTCTTCATATACAGCATCGTTTTCTTCTTCTTCTCACATCCTTCCAACTTATTATTCCACCCTAACACCATTGTTTTCATCAGTCTATCATTTCCCATTTGCATCACATGACCCGCTCGCTCCAGCAGTTGTTTCTTAATTTTCCACCTTATAGCAGCCTTTTGGAATAGATTTGTGGAAATGTTCAAGTTTTCCTAGAAGTGAATATTTTTATGCATTGGTTGTAAATACAAATCCATCTCAGCTCTAGGTTTCCCTCCAATAATAAATTACATTTACATCATACGCTCATAAGTAAGGAAATATTTTAAATGGTTTTACTTCTAAATGTTTCAAATGTTTGATATTATTTCCTGGTCATTGATTAGTTTTCAGACTCTTAGTGATTAATGGTTTGATTGATTCATTTGCACTGTTTATTTTCAAAAGGAGAAGGTTCTGCACTTTAAAGTTCATTTCTCCTCACATTCCTGATTAAATTAGGTTTTCATTTTGTCTCTTCTATATTTACATTGCAGTTCTCTGCAGAAAACCATCTTACTGAGTGGAGATGAAATTGTTGCAAATGTACAGCCACTATTTTTTTTCTTCTTTTTGTTCTATAGGCTGAAATGGAAGCAACCTAAATAATGAATCATCAGTCTGGTTTGTGCATTCAGTACATCTTTAGAACCTCTTAAATATTTCTAAGTTAATGCAGAATACTTTTGCCCTACGACGCCAAGAGGTCATCAATGATGACTTGCATGTCAAAGAGTTTCTGTAACGATGGCCAGGCCTTAAGATGGAATCACAGGTTAGAACATTTTTTTTAATGTGACCTATTGTTTGGAGGTATATGACCACCTCTTTCACTAGATATTTCAATCATCTGACAAATTCAGAGAGCATTCCATCTCTATGTTGTGTGTAAACTGTTGTTTATGTGACATATTATATTTTTGTCCCCTTCTTTACAGCTACAATTGTTTTTATTTTTTATAGATTTGTTTGGAATTTCACAGAATTTCACACCTCAACCTAAAAACTCATTTCTATGCTGAGTTAAACCGGCATATCCCCCGTCTTCAGGCTTTGATCAGTTTTGGATTGTGGTACTTTATGTATGATAACAATGGAACTGGGAGTTTTGGTGAACCTCTGTTTGAACTCCCATGACTTTAGAC
The DNA here is from genome assembly GCF_900634775.1 of Gouania willdenowi. Classification (NCBI taxonomy): domain Eukaryota; kingdom Metazoa; phylum Chordata; class Actinopteri; order Blenniiformes; family Gobiesocidae; genus Gouania; species Gouania willdenowi. Next base: position 156,917 of record NW_021144991.1, on the reverse strand, counting down.
TAGAGCAGTGCTATATAATGACATCATTACCCACTACAGACATTATAGGAGTTTTTGAATGAATAGCTTTATGCTTTTCCCAGTACAATCTAAAGCAAGAATGCTTTCACACACTCTTCAGGAACAAGATGATGCCAATATTTGCTGCTGTCCTCGGTACCCACCCAACGTATCTGCATGAAGATGACTCTGGATTTCTAAAGACATGTGACGTAAGTATTTATTTTCATACACTGTATAACATTAGTTACTTTCTTTAGGTGCCACAGCCAGATGAACCAGAAATCAATGACGTACCAGTTGGGCTACTCCTGTCTAGTGCTGGTTCAACAGATACTATTGGCTTCTTCCCTGACAAGGTTGCTGTTGTGCTTGAGGGTAACATAGTTGTGGGGTTCCCCACACTGGCTGAAGGGTATGTCGTGCTTTTCAGACTAATTTATGCACTGCACCTGAGTTACCATAAAAACTTGACCAATACTTGTGACTTCATCCAAAAGTCTTGATGGTCCTGGAAGATAGGAAGTTGAGACCTAGAGTGTTGAGCCTCAAAAATGACCTTTTGTTGAATGAGTAACTGTGATTTGACTTTAAATCATGAAAGGTTAACACACTTGGTTGCACCACACTGAAAGACTGTTTCTTTACATGCGTTTTTAACATGTTGTTCAACGTGAAGTTGAAATTGTTCCAATTTTACACATGGAAAGAAAGGTCAACCTTTTGCTACACTTATACAGAAGTTGCTACATATTTTATATTTAAAGTGTTCATGTGTCATTTAGAATCAGAATTCAGTTTCTTGTGTTTTTTTTTGGTTGTTTAAAGGGATCCTCCACTGTTTTTACAAATGTGGCCTAAAACCTTTGAAATGTCCTTATAAGATGATCTATGTCTAACAGAATGCATTATTTTGTAACATATTCGTTTTATTATTTTTTTTTATATGGGACTACTTTACCATTTTTGAGTTTGTGCAGTGCCATGTTGAAATGACATCAATGATGATGAAAATCACCTCTTTCAGTCCATTGAGTTGTAAAGGAATGAAAGCATTCAGGATCATTTAGCAGCTTTTTCAGTCAAAATGACAAATTGTGCTGCTTTGGGATGCTCTAAAAATCATCCATCCATCCATTTTCAGACCCACTTGTTCCTGTTTTACAGGGTCGCGGGGGTCTGCCGGTGCCAATCTCCGGCTCTCATTGTGTGCTAGGCGGGTGTACACACTGGACAGGGCGCCAGTCGCTCTAAAAATCAGTAAAAGGTAAAAAAGTCAATGCAAACCTCTTTTGTTTACCAAACTATGATAAACAAAATCCGTGACCCGGAAAAATCTGTGACTGCAGGAGGCGACAGTTCCAACTCTGCTGATTCGTAGACACCATGAAGAAGAGAAGAAGAGCTACGGGTGTGTGTAAATACAGGTAACCAGGACCTGCAAAATCCTGGTTGCAGAATCTGGTTCTGCAGGTTCTGCAGGTTGCCTGTATTTATCTGAATATATATATATATATTATATATACACGAAGAAGAGGAAAACTGGGATAAAGAAAAAGGTAATGTAATGATGGTTGTACTGTATCAGTTTTTAGCTCAGTGTTCTGTTTAGTGCTGCCACACGCCTCTTAAAATACGAAATCTGTCCTTATTTGGCCATTGAATGGGGCGTCCCGTACTGATCCTAAACGGAACACTGTTTGTTCTGTATTTGCATAAGTCAAGTCCGTCAGTCCGTCACACACGCACACACACACGCACGCACGCACACACACACACACACACACACACACACACACACACACCCACACACACACACACACACACACACACGCACCACACACACATGTCCAACTTTAGAGAGTTTTCAGTGTCAAACTGTGGATTGTCTGACATCAAACAGATTCAGTAGAATAGAGATACTTGAACACTTTTCATTTTTTTTACATGCACAATCTTTTTCCTCATCCATCAATAATAATTTGAGGTACAACTCTTTAAAATACACCAAAAGGTGAAATTCAAATTTTAAAACAAGCAAAACTTCAGAAATAAATGAATAAAAGGCCTAAACTCAAGGATAATGTTAGACGAGACACAGGGAAGAGTTTAGACGAGCCTGCAGACACTAACAATGTATAACAATGTAAAATATAGGAAAGTACAGCTGTAGTAGGTGAGGTGAGGTTGAGTACATAGTGGCATAGTTATCACACTAGTGGATGCAGTAATAAAAAATCACCACTAGATGTCTCAGCCTGTAAAATGCCTTTTTGTACATAGTTTGCACATAGTTTGTATACAAGTATTTTGTACAGCTTTTGTATGTTGTTTTTGCGTATTATAAAGTTAGCTTATGTATAGATTTTTTGTGTTGTTGCAAACAATGTGTTATTTAAATTTATGATGTTAATTTTTGTACCTATAATATTGTAATGCTATTATTATTTTATTCACTGGATTTTTTATTTGTTTTAAGATATTGATGTGTATATTTGATTTTTATTATTATCACTTTTTAAGCATCAATATTTTGTAACATGTGTTATACATTAAAGACAATAATAAAAACAAATCTATTAATTTTATTTTGGTTAGGTAGAAAATCTGGCCTTGGGCTCCACATTGGGTAGAGCCGGCTCTGCCTGGACTTCTAACTGGTTAACATTTTTTTCCTGTTCTACTGCATTTATCATTGCTATTGTGAGGCTAATGCAAAGTTATTGCTACGTTAATGTCTTTTGCTAGGTTAATGCTAATGCTACATCTATCTATAAAAGCAAGGAATCCTGCATTTCAGGGACAGATAGAGCTGAGACTTTCAACATGGCGCTGCTTGGTTCAAGGATGTGCAACATCAGATTTGTTTGGGACTTTATTGACACCATCCATTAAATATTTCTTAAATAGAGCTTTGCAGATTAACTCAGTGTTGAGAAAATTGTAGATGATGTCACAGGTTTTCTCAAATAAAGCAAGTTCCTTTGCT
>NW_021144991.1:81721-153828 GCF_900634775.1 Gouania willdenowi | reverse complement strand
TAAACAATTTACACAAATCAAAAAAAAGAAACAAACTACAAAGCAAAGCCACTCACTGTCACATTAGCATGTGAAGCACAATACAACAACTTAGACTATACACAATGTATCTATAATGACATATCTACAATTACACAATTATAAACATATATACACATATATTTACACACAGATTAAACCTGTTCTTTCTTGGTTTCTTTTAAAACACTAAAAACTTAGACATATCTCAATATAAACTGTCAATATAATCTCCTGTATAACATAGGAGCAACAAAGACACAAAAAGTCATTTTACCTTTAACTGTAACAACAGATGAATTATATGGTATTTGTCCAAATGTTTCACTATGTTACAATGTTTGTGTTACTTATTCACTCGTTTCACGTGGCTTTTAAAACGTCTCCAGCTGGTTTACCAGGAGATTCTTGACATACATCACAATGCAATGAACTCTGGGTAATTCCCTTACAATACGTCTGTGGAGATGAAACTTACTGAAAAGGAACAAGAAGGGCTGAAAAAGCTTTCAAAAAATATATAGAATGTGAATTAAAACTCAATTTGTCTGGATATTAAATAATTGATATTGAATAATTAATACATTTATCTATGCATTTAATATGGTTTGCCATCTTGTTTTTAATAAATGAAGCAGGTGATTAACTATAGATGAAGTTAGTGTACTGGTCATGTCCTCCATTTTTTATCTCCAAGCAGCATAAATGAAAAATTATGGTTTTATTTTTATTTTCTTATCTTTAAAGATCTCGTTTTCATCCGTTCTATTTTTCTTATAAGTGATGTTAACATCTACCTAATAAATCAAAGATGGTCTCTTTGTCTGTGTGTGTGTGTGTGTGTGTGTGTGTGTGTGTCCGTGTGTCTGTGTGTCTGTGTGTCTGTGTGTGTGTGTGTGTGTGTGTGTGTGTGTGTGTGTGTGTGTGTGTGTGTGTGTGTGTGTGTGGGGCGTCTGTTCAACCTGAAACGTTGTCACAAGCTTGTACACACGCTAAGTGTGTGTGCGTGTGTAATTTTGGAGTAATTTGATGTTGCAAAACGTTCATTTAAATGATTCCCTCTTGGTATTGAACTCTGTATGGAGCGTGCTACTTCCTGTTCTGGGTTCATGACGTCACTGTGTCACAGTTTGTCTCTGGTGTGAGAGTGTCGGTGTCACAGTCTGTGTTTTCTGTGTGTGTGTGTGTGTGTGTGTGTGTGTGTGTGTGTGTGTGTGTGTGTGTGTGTGTGTGTGTGTGTGTGTGTGTGTGTGTGACTGCTTCCACTGAGGAGTGATAAGAGTACAACAGCTTATTAATGTAAAGTTACATTAGGTTAACTGTTATTTATTACAGTGTATATTATAATCATGTTTTTTTGGAAAATAAATGATTCCTTTTTGTATTGACTTTTAATATAATCGTGTATTTGTAGAATAAACTATATTTGTATTGACATTACTGCATCAGACACTATTACTTACTCAAGTTGTTGACTGAGATTGTCTCTCAGATTGTCATACTGAGGTTGCCATGGGAAATTAGTGTAAGGAATGATTAAATAAGAAATGCTAAATAAATATTATTATTGTATGAATTTATGTCTTTTATCAGATTCTACCTAAACCACTGCTTTGGTACAAACTTTATTTATCAATTCATCATACACATGTCCTATGGGATTAAACCAATGAAATCACACACGCTATTTTACTTTGTACCCACAAATATTCCCCTTCATAACTCTACAGAATATGTAGACAGTTTTTGTAAATCCAACCTTCAAACACATTTGGCCATAATTGACAACTCTATTTAAACTCCCACATGAATACATACTTCTGATAGACACTGTACTCGTCACATCAATTCAATGAATCATAAACAATAAGCACTTTATTAATAGAAAGCTGTATTACTGATATGAAATATGTGATTACAAATTGTAAATTGTTTCTATGAGGTTTGAAGAATATTCCAATTTTTTTGTTTGTGGTTTTTTATTTATTTTTTTCAAAAAAGGTTACATTATTTATATATATTTTGTCGTGATGAGGGGAGCTGGGAGTTTTTAATTTTTCAAAGAGGGGTAGAGCAGAAAACGTTTGGAACCACTGTATTCAATGATATGCAGAAGTTACTTTAAAAAATAAATCTCAGTACAATTGCAAGTTACCTGTTAAAAAATGGAATCAGTAACTTACTCTATGTATCACTATATTATGTGATAGAGTAAGTGATTACTTTTGGATGACTTCAATACCAAACATGCAAATAATGACACAAAAAGATTCTTATTATTTGATTATTACTATTCTCCTTAAGCGCTTTTTTACGCGTATGCAGTTATTTGCGTATTCTCCGGTACAGGTTCCTGACACGCCCACCGCACGTAAATCAACCAATTGTACGTCATCTGTGAATGAAAGAGGTCTGAAGCAAAGGAGGCGGAGCCATGATGTCATTATTTTTAGAGATGTCTAGAAATCACTGAACATGGAGTTTTCCCAACGCTTGTAAATGTCATTGAAATCAGTGAAAATGATGAAGTGCACTTTTAATTTGAAAGGCCTTCATTGTTAAACAATATAACAGGTTGATTTGATCAGATTATTGATCAGATTACTGCAGGGTGAGGATTGGACACATATTTCTGTCTGAGCCACAGTTAAAATCTCTCTTTTTCCCCTCATATTAACACCAGATTAATGTTTCGTGTGTGGAAAGTTCACTGTCACCCACACATACTCAGGTCCTTTCTGACACTCCCATTTGTACAAATGCTCCATTCTCTCCCTCACCATACCTTCCATTTCTTCCTGTCACCACACAACCTCTCCACATCAGTCCAGTCAAACCTCGCCTCATTCATCATTCTCTTCATGTACAGCATCGTTTTCTTCTTCTTCTCACATCCTTCCAACTTATTATTCCACCCTAACACCATTGCTTTCATCAGTCTATCATTTCCCATTTGCATCACATGACCCGCTCGCTCCAGCACTTGCTTCTCAATCTTCCACCTTATAGCAGCCTTTTAGAATAGATTTGTGGAAATGTTCAAGTTTTCCTAGAAGTGAATATTTTTATGCATTGGTTGTAAATACAAATCCATCTCAGCTCTAGGTTTCCCTCCAATAATATATTACATTTACATCATACGCTCATAAGTAAGGAAATATTTTAAATGGTTTTACTTCTAAATGTTTCAAATGTTTGATATTATTTCCTGGTCATTGATTAGTTTTCAGACTCTTAGGTATTAATGGTTTGGTTGATTCATTTGCACTGTTTATTTTCAAAAGGAGAAGGTTCTACACTTTAAAGTTCATTTCTCCTCACATTCCTGATTAAATTAGGTTTTCATTTTGTCTCATCTATATTTCCATTGCAGTTCTCTGCAGAAAACCATCTTACTGAATGGAGATGAAATTGTTGCAAATGTACAGCCACTATTTTTTTCTTCTTTTTGTTCTATAGGCTGAAATGGAAGCAACCATAATAATGACTCATCAGTCTGGTTTGTGCATTCAGTACATCTTTAGAACCTCTTAAATATTTCTAAGTTAATGCAGAATACTTTTGTCCTACGACGCCAAGAGGTCATCAATGATGACTTGCATGTCAAAGAGTTTCTGTAACGATGGCCTGGCCTTAAGATGGAATCACAGGTTAGAACATTTTCTTTAATGTGACCTATTGTTTGGAAGTATATGACCACCTCTTTCACTAGATATTTCAATCATCTGACAAATTCAGAGAGCATTCCATCTCTATGTTGTGTGTAAACTGTTGTTTATGTGACATATTATATTTTTGTCCCCTTCTTTACAGCTACAGTTGTTTTTATTTTTTATACATTTGTTTGGAATTTCACAGAATTTCACACCTCAACCTAAAAACTCATTTCTATGCTGAGTTAGACCGACATATCCCCGTCTTATGAATTTGTTCAGGAAGAAAGTTGCTCACACAGAGAAGGTGGCAGAAGGCTTTGATCAGATCTTCAGATCTTATGACATCCAGGTGAGTGGATTGTGGTACTTTATGTATGATAACAATGGAACTGGGAGTTTTGGTGAACCTCTGTTTGAACTCCCATGACTTTAGACTAGAGCAGTGCTATATAATGACATCATTACCCACTACAGACATTATAGGAGTTTTTGAATGAATAGCTTTATGCTTTTTCCAGTACAATCTAAAGCAAGAATGCTTTCACACACTCTTCAGGAACAAGATGATGCCAATATTCAACGTGCTGCTGTCCTCGGTACCCACCCAACGTATCTGCATGAAGATGACTCTGGATTTCTAAAGACATGTGACGTAAGTATTTATTTTCATTCACTGTATAACATTAGTTACTTTCTTTAGGTGCCACAGCCAGATGAACCAGAAATCAATGACGTACCAGTTGGGCTACTCCTGTCTAGTGCTGGTTCAACAGATACTATTGGCTTCTTCCCTGACAAGGTTGCTGTTGTGCTTGAGGGTAACATAGTTGTGGAGTTCCCCACACTGGCTGAAGGGTATGTCGTGCTTTTCTGACTAATTTATGCACTGCACCTGAGTTACCATAAAAACTTGACAAATACTTGTGACTTCATCCAAAAGTCTTGATGGGCCTGGAAGATAATAAGTTGAGACCTAGAGTGTTGAGCCTCAAAAATGACCTTTTGTCAATTGAGTAACTGTGATTTCACTTGTTATGGTCATTTTTATATTCATCATCATATCCTCAAATGTATGTTCATGTGTACAATTTGTCATGTTTTAATACATGACGACTCCATTACTCTTTACACTTTTGAACAGCTGAATCATGATTAAACAGTACAGATCGTATTATTCTCAGTGCAGCACAGTCTCTGCTCACATGCAGATATACACTGACGCACACACTTATCAAGGACAGATAAAAGACTGGCACCAAACCTTCTCATAACATCTTCATCATCCTCCAACATTTCCACTATGGGCATCTGACTCCCTCCCTTTTGTCTCTCACTGCTGGGACCTTTTCTTATCTGTATAAAACCTTAAGCTGAAACTGTTAGAGGGCGCGGCACTTCCTTCGGACGTCCGCCTGGACGGACGCTAATTTTGTTTCATTTTGTTCCATCTTGTACCTTTTTTCTTAGTTTAGAATAAACTTTTTTTATATAAAATCATCAATGCTTCTCCTGGACTCCATCATTCAACCAGAGCAATGAATCATGTCTTCAAATGAGGTCAACCGTAAATTCAGCCGTAACACACTTTAAATCATGAAAGGTTAACACACTTGGTTGCACCACACTGAAAGACTGTTTCTTTACATGCGTTTTTAACATGCTGTTCAACTTGAAGTTGAAATTGTTTCGATTTTAGACGTGTTTGTGACGTTTACACATGGAAAGAAAGGTCAACCTTTTTGCTACACTTATACAGAAGTTGCTACATATTTTATATTTAAAGTGTTCATGTGTCATTTAGAATCAGAATTCAGTTTCTTGTATTTAATTGGTTGTTTAAAGGGATCCTCCACTGTTTTTAACAAATGTGACCTAAAACCTTTGAAATGTCCTTATTAGAAGATCTATGTCTAACAGAACGCATTACTTTGTAACATTTGTTTTATTAGCTTTTTTAGGTTGGACTACTTTAGCATTTTTTAGTCTCTGCAGTGCCATGTTGAAATGACATCATTGATGATGCAAATCACCTTTTTCAGTCCATTGAGTTGTAAAAGAACAAAAGCATTTAGGATCATTTAGCAGCTTTTTTTTAGTCAAAATGACAAATTGTGCTGCTTTGGGTTGTTTTAAAATCCATCCATCCATCCATTTTCAGACCCACTTGTTCCTGTTTTACAGGGGTGTGTGTGTGTGTGTGTGTGTGTGTGTGTGTGTGTGTGTGTGTGTGTGTGTGTGTGTGTGTGTGTGTGTGTGTACTGTATCAGTTCTTTAGCTCAGTGTTCTGTTTAGTGTTGCCACACGCCCCTTAAAATACAGAATCTGTCCTTTTTTGGCCATTGAATGGGGCGTCCCGTACTGAGCCAAAACGGAACACTGTTTGTTCTGTATTTGCATAAGTCATGTCCGTCAGACTGTCACACACACACTAAATCTGAGAATAATGATCAAAATTAAACACAGGAAATGCCAAGGCCAGCAACATTGTTGTGGCAGGGTCTACATAGGACTACCTCTCTCTGTGGTGTGTCCTGTGTACATAGCTGTGTGTGTGGTGCTTTCAAGGACTGTTGGAGAGAGACATACGACACACCGGAGCTGTACAAACCCTAAACACATTGGGTAGAGCCGACTCTGCACATACTACTATTTAAACTGGACTTCTAGCTGGTTAACATTTTTCCTGTTCTACTGCATTATCATTGCTATTGTGAGGCTAATGCAAGGTTATTGCTACGTTAATGTGTTTGCTAGGTTTATACTAATGCTACATCTATCTATAAAAGCAAGGAATCCTGCGTTTCAGGGACAGACAGAGCTGAGACTTTCAACATGGCTGCTGCTTGGTTCAAGGATGTGCAACATCAGATTTGTTTGGACTGCAATGACACCGTTCATAAATTATTTCTTAAATACAGCTTAGAATAACATCTTAGATTAAGCAGATTAACTCAATGTTAAGAAAATTGTAGATGATGTCACAGGTTTTCTCAAATAAAGCAAATTCCTTTGCTGATGATGTCATAGGTTCTCTCAGAGTCCCAAGCCCGGATAAAGGAGGATGGTTGGACGTTTTAGCTAGCAATTCCACCTCACATAACAAACTTTTTATTAAATTTGATATTTTAACATTACAGAACAAAATGTATTTAAGTAATGTAGGTCTAGAGCATCAAAGTCATGAAATAATTAGATTACAAACAGTGAGGACCTGCTTTCTGTGAAGTGTGATAACGTGTTATGATTTGGTGCTTTATAAATAAAGATCGATTGATTATTGAAGTTATTTGCCTCTTTCAATGGCAAAATAAAGAAAATAAAAAAACAAGAACCAACAGAATGAAGTTCATCTCTCTCTCTCTCTCTCTCTCTCTCTCTCTCTCTCTCTCTCTCTCTCTCTCTCTGCAGATGTATGCTAGCCTATATTACAGTGCTAAATATATACTAACATCTTATGGCCACTGCACTTGTTAATGTTAATGATAGGTTCATGCTAATGGTAAGGTTATTGTTAGTTAATGTTAATGCTAGGTTAAAGCTAATGATAGGTTCATGCTAATGGTAAGGTTATTGTTAGCTAATGTTAATGCTAGGTTAAAGCTAATGCTAGGTTGATGCTATTGTTAGCCTAATGCTAATGCAAGGTTTTTGCTCATTCGAGGCATCACCTGCCCTCCCTAAGGAAGGGTAAGAAACATTTTATTATAGGGAGGATATAAAAAGGGCAGTGTTACACCTCGGTGGAGGGGGAGGGAGAAGGGGGACACACACATCTGAGAAAGCCCCAAGGAGCACCCAGCACATCCTGCCACCAACCCCAACCCCCAACAATGCGGCGAGCGCCCCCAAGGCAACCAGGGGACGAGACAAGCACCAAGCCACACCTGAAGGGAAGAGGCAGCAACAGCAACACCCCCCACGGCCCACAGAGAATTACCGCCCCACCACGCCCGACGGCGCCTTCCTGATGTGTTTGTACTCTACACGGCGGCCCAGCCATCAACAGAGGGGCCGGGCCCACAACCGACCCAAATGCGTGAAGCTACCCACCATCCTGTTATGGTGCCTCTCCATTCCCCAATGGAGAGGCACTTCCCTATCCCCTGAGTGAATGTGTGTGTTTAGTAAATGTATAAAGTGCTATTAAAAAAAGGTGGATGGAGGGGAGCGGTGCTCCCCATCCAACCTATGTGTATATACGTGTATGTGGTGCAATAGCTCCGGAGGGTGGAAGTGGTGGTCCAAGTGGTGTATTGAGGTGTAATTAAAATTGGATGGATTAGTAGGGCAGCCAGAGGTGGGAGTGCCGCCCCGCACCACTATTTAGTAGCACAGGCAAAAATTAATTTATTTATAAAAGCACAGTATGAGTTCAACCTGAAACTTAGTCAATGTGTTCCAAATACCCCAAGTGTGTGTATCTGTTATTTTGGAGTAATTTGGTGTAGGAAAATGTTCAAAACGTTAAATTTAAAATTATGGCCCTCTCAGTAATGAGAGCGGTATGAACGCGCTACTTCCGGTTCCGGGTTCATGACGTCACTGTGTCGCAGTTTGTTTGGGTTCAAAGAAAAAAAAAAAGGTCAATATTAAAAAAGTTTTTGTACTGCTAAAAGTAATTTAAGTTAATATTTCATGGTTATTTAATATTTTATGGTTATTTAAAATTATTCCCGTGATTTCAAACTTCTTTTAAATTGCGGGTCACGGACTTCACTTCCTCCTCCGTCTCATGACTGTGGGCGGCGGCTTTGCTGACGGTCATTAGCCGACCTTATCTCAAACATTCTGCTTCTTCAGACAGAAGAATGTAACGTTTTTGTGAGCGGATGGGTCCACAACACGGCTCCACTATGTTTATTGTTTGTTCTGTGCAAGGGTGAGTGTTTCTTCTTAGATTATTCTATGTGTTAAGACGCTAACATCTACAATGTATATACACACACACACACACATAGCTGATGCGCGTGCGTGCACGACACAACATGCTGAACTATTTTTCATGCTACTTCCGTGTCTCTCTTTTTTTTTTTTAATCTCTCAACAACCTTCGACAAATTACGTGCATGATGCGCATGTGTGAGAGGAGGAGATGGAGGTAGACACACACACACAGTATTTATAATAAAAATATACAAAATGAGTGAAATAAAACAAAAAAAAGAAATATTTATACAAAAAGTACAAAAAAAGCTCCAAAAACACACAAAATGACTGCAAAAAACAAACATTACAGAAAAATACACCGAACAACAACAAATATGAAAAAGGCTCACAAAATACACAAAACTAAATATTTATAATAAATATTTATACACAAAATGACAACAGAAATGCACAAAACTACACTAAAAAAGATACAAAAATACACAAAATGACTCCTGAATCACACTACCACGGCAACAAAAACAATAATTACAGAAAAACTGCACAAAAAGACAACAGAAAGATGCAAAAATACACACAATGACTAAAAAACATACAATACAGAAAAAAACACCAAATAAAAAAATATATAAAAATTAGTAAAAAAAAAAAGAAACCCATTTATCATGTTCATGTCCCATAGAATTAAACCAGGTAAATTACACACATTATTTTACTTTGCACCCTGTCACGGCAAATTTGTGGTTGACCTCATTTGGAGACATGATTTATTGCTCTGGTTGAATGATGGAGTCCAGGCGAGGCATTGATGATTTTATAAAAAAGATTTATTATAAAACTAAATAAAAAAGGAGTAAAAAAGAAGCTTCCATCCTGAAAGAATGAAAGGCAAAAAGGCTCGTGGCAGAGCAAAAAGGCAAGACCCACTCTAACTAACAGTTTCACAGCTTAAGCTTTTATACAGATAACAGAAAAAGTTCCACCCTGAGGTGAGGAGAAGGAGGGAGTCAGATGCCCAACAGTGGAAACATTTGAGGATGATGAAGACGTGTATATTATGAGGAAGATTGGGCGCCACTCTTATCTATCCTTGATAGTGTGTTTGTTCGTGTGTATGGCCTTCAGCAGAGACTCTGTGTTGCACTGAGTACAATACGATCTGTACTGTTTAATCGAACATGACTAAGCTGTTCAAAAGTGCGAAGAGTAATGCAGTCATCATGTATTACAACATGACAAATTGTACACATGAACACACATTTGACGATATTATGATGAATATAAAAATTGCCATAACAACCCACAAATAAACCCCTTTATAACACCTCTTTGTACACCCAACCTTCAAACACATACTCATTTGTCCATAATTGACAACTCTACTTAAGCTCCTCCCACTACACAAATGCTTACTTCCGACGGGCACTGGACTAGTTTATTTATTTGCAAAAAAAAAAAAAAAAACATGCATTGTTGGCGTAAAAAGATTGCACTACAGGTAGTGTTGATCTAAGACAGCATGTGCAGAAAAGGCAAAAAAAGAGCAACTGTGTCAGGAATGTCTGGCCCACAAACCATAGCCTTCCAACATTATAGCCCACAGCAAGATGTAGTTGAATAGCCCTGCACTACATACTACACACCAGTGTGCTGTCTACTCTCACACTCAATAAGGCTAACTGAGTTCATACGTATTTAATTATGAATTATTATTTTTTATTTCAAAGCATTGTTTTCCTTTCTTTCTATCTCTTCTTATTGTCAGTCACACTTTACACTTTTTCACCTTTTTGCACAACATCATATTTCCAACTCCACACAGGTGTCTTTTTTTTTTTCATTGTCAATGATTATAAATGTTCCTCATTGTGGGAATAATTATTTTATATCTTGTAGTCTGTACTGTACAGACTTTATTGAGTTTAAAGCGCTCTTCCACCAAAAAAACTAATGTTTTTTACTGGTGGTTTATACTGAGATAAATAAAACTGTTGTGAAATGTTTATTCATATTGTGTTATTCTGTTCATCTGTACATTTCACTGCAAGTCAATACATTAATGAACAGTTGTGTGATGTGGTGTTTTCATACAAATGAGGTCACAAGTCACTTTTATTTCATAGTTATAGTTTTTATTTCATAAATCTATAAAAGTAACTCTGTAAACAACAGGTAAAGTGTGATCTGATCATATTTGATAGTCTGCTGATTTATTTCATTGTTCCTAATAAACTATTGCCTAACTTTAACTTACTTTACGCTTTGTTTAAACAAACTGTAATAGATGAGGTGTTTTATTCACAATTGAAATATGTATGTTTTGTCATTTCTATCATTTGTTGAACTCTTTAGAAATCAACCTGCTGTGCATGTGATTGGTGCACATTTATCTCTACATCAGCAACTTCTGATTGTTCTTCAGATCAGTTTTACATAAAAATATAAAAACATGTCAGGACTATGAAACAACAACAGATTGATCACTTAAAAGTTATTTTTTTCAATATAGTTCACTCCACCAGCTTTCACAGTCATGTCAAATCTCCAAACATAAACAAAATAAGCAAATTGATATAATATTTACAGTATGTTGGCCTCACTGGAGCCAGACTTCAGGATCTGAAGAGAAAAAACACATTTCACACATTTCCTGAACCAGGGATACAGAAACACATAGATCACAGGGTTAAGCAGAGAGTTGAAGAAAAACAGACCTATGACAAAAATGTAAGATGATAGACTTTTCTCTTCAAATCCTGTTTTAAGTGAAACAAAGTAAAATATAGTTAAACACATTAGAAACACAACAACCACTACACCCAGAGCTCTAGCAGCTTTCAGCTCTGACCTGTTAACATTCAGTGAACTCTGAAGTGTCACCACTGTAACATGAGAGCGCATGGTCTGGGCCTGAGACACAGCCACCATAAACACTCTCACATACAGGACCACTATGATGCTGACTGGAATGATGAAAGAAAAAATTAGATCAATAACTCCACCAAGAATGTTAGTGTGATTAATGCACATTAGTTTCCTCTGAAACAATAACATGCCACTGTAAAATATCCCCAAGTTAGTTTTAACTTTATAAATTATAAACAGTTTTGACTTCATAAAATCAAATACAATGTGTGAAATCATTTTCTAGAAGCAACACATCAGCAGGTGTTTTCTTTTCATTCATGGCTAAACTAAACAGAACTCTAAAAACATTCATCACACATCACCACAGTTTTACAGTGATTGTATTAAATCCCAGCAGCACATTGTCCCTGACTTTTCCTCTTTACAGTATGTTGGCCTCACTGGAGCCAGACTTCAGGATCTGAAGAGAAAAAACACATTTCACACATTTCCTGAACCAGGGATACAGAAACACATAGATCACAGGGTTAAGCAGGGAGTTGAAGAAAAACAGACCTATAACAAAAATGTAAGATGATAAACTTTTCACTCCAAACCCTGATGTAAGTGAAACAAGGTAAAATGGAGTTAAACACATTAGAAACACAACAACCACTACACCCAGAGCTCTAGCAGCTTTCAGCTCTGACCTGTTAACCTTCAGTGAACTCTGAAGTGTCACCACTGTAACATGAGAGCGCATGGTCTGGGCCTGAGACACAGCCACCATAAACACTCTCACATACAGGACCACTATGATGGTGACTGGAATGATGAAACTGAGAACAACATTCATAATTCTACCAACAGGATGGACATAAATTGCACATTCTCCAGTGCAGGAATCAAACTCACCTGGATTTTCTATAATGTAATTTAGCCTCAGACAGTGAAAGAGAGTAGAACCAACCCAACATAGGACAATGCTGATCTTTGCTCTGTTTTTAGTGACTTTAGTTTGATAGTGCATTGGATCACAAACAGCCACATAACGATCAACTGATATCAGCACAACAGTTCCTATTGAAGCAGAGGCGGCAACATAACCTAAAACAGCATTGAAAACACACAAGCCTGCACCTAAAAACCAACATCCATCAATAAGAAATATTAGAAGAACCCAGACAAACCCAACAGAGAAATCTGACACAGCCAGAGAGAGGAGGAGGAAGTTGGTGGGAGTGTGCAGCTTCCTGGAGGAGATAGAGAGAAACACACTGATATCATTATATGATACAACAATTATCATCATAGCAGAAAACATCAGGAGTCTAACAACATAACAAGTCATAAAACAACAGAACATGTCAATACCTGAAGTGTGAGATGGAAATGATGACCAGCAGGTTGAGAGTCACAGTGAGCACAGAGATGGAGGACAGGATGATGTGAAGGAGCACAGACACTGAATGAGAACGCACGATCCTCCTGCATGAAGAGTTTCCCAGGTGTGGATAGCAGAGCTCAGCTTCATCAGGTGTGCTCATAGTGAGGAGAAGAAGATGATGAGCTCTGCATCGTTCTGACTCAGCCTCTCTGATGAACAACTGATATATTATTCCTGCTCCAACACAGGGATGTGGAGGCTGGACCTGAGGACTGGACCTCCCTCAGAGACCTCCTGCTCTACACATTACATAATGCTGAAATAACTTTATTTAAATTAGCTCCCTGTGGAAGCATCAGATGCATCACTTTAACTGTGTTTTCCAAACATGTGGAGCAGACGTTCTACTTCAAAGTCCATTAAAATCCAAAGGTGTCAGAGTTCCTCTCCTTACCTTGAAGGCCAGCTAGCCTGAGTAGAGAAGTTGTTTAGCTGTTTTAAACTGTGGTTGTATTATTTTTGTAGAATCGACCACCTGATTGACACATTATTATTCTGCTCCTACATAATGCAACACTAAACAATTCTGACCTTATTCCTTTCGTACTGAATTCTATCAGCTTAGTAAACTCCATACTCAGCATTTATTAAAAACACTCACTGCTGAGATCTGATTCTTATTCTCATACATTGATAATCTTTTCATAGGAGTGCTGTAAACATATTAGTAGAATCTGTGAAGCTGAACACCTGTGATTAATTTATTGTCACATTAATTTTAAACCTTTTTACTGGAATCATTAATTATGGTCCGAAGTCTTGGAATGGGACGTAGGAACCCATTGTTTTTGCATTTATTATTACTAGGTCAGTGCCCATAGGAAGTATGTATTACTATAGAAAAGTGGGAGGTTCAGTAGCTTTTTCATGGATGGTTAAATGAGGTTGTGTTTGAAGGTGGGACGTCAGGAACATTTAGGTTTGTTGTGAAATGTGTAGAGTGATAAATATTGTGTTTTCATATATTTTGGTTTTGTGTAGGGAGTTGAACCCCATCTAATCCCATTCCAGTTTGTTGTCCTCACAGATTCGGATCTCTTCAGACCAGAACATACTCAGTCCGGACTCGTTTAGTGTCATTAATCCACAATAGTCAGTTTAGATGGACACGGATTCTGTAAAGCATTTATGAAATAATTTATTACCAATATCATTGCAGTCCAAACAAATATGACGTCACACACCCTTGAACCAAGCAGTAGCCATGTTGAAACTCTCAGCTCAAAACAAAACTACAGGATTCAGTTTAATATTGGCAAATGAAAATAGTGTTTTGTTGAGAGTTGATGAATTTGTCTGTTGTCATTGATGTCTAACTTCACCACTATTATCATCTGTAACTATTTAAACTGGTCATTATAGAAGCTGATCCACAGAGATATTTGAAGAACACACACACAGACCTTCTTCTGTGTTGTTTTATGGCAGTTGGCAACCAAGGCAAGGAACATTTCCGCCAATTATTAAATCCTAAACCCTATTCATTAACCCTTTTTGCACGAGGAATGTAATAAGCTGGTGTCGAGGCAAATTTGCGGTTGACCTCATTTGGAGACATGATTTATGCTCTTGTTGAATGATGCTGTCCAGTCAAAGCATGATGATTTTATGAAAAAGGATTTATTATAAACTAAATGAAAAAAAGTACAAAAAAGGTGTCCCATCCTGTTGGGAGGAAAGGAGGCCAGCCACAACTGACTGGGAAAGTTCCACAGCTTAAGCTTCTATACAGATAGAGAAAAAAGTTTCACCCTGGAGATCAGAATCAGAATCAGAATCTTTTATTGACCAGGTACAGTTTAGAACAATACGAGGAATTTGACTAGGTAGTTGCAGTGAAAGGAGACACATCAACACACCGGAGCAGCCATTTGCGGCGCCCACATATTTAGGTGAAAAGGGATCAACAACAGGAGGAGAGGAGGGTTGAGGGGAAAAAAACTGCCAGTTTGAAACTGATTTCCCTAAACAGAGAAAGCAGTGTGAAACCAGGAAAAAAACCGCCTCTGCAAACATAATGTAAGCATGACACAGTCAAACAACTCGAGACAAGGCATGTAGGAAGGGTTGGGTGGGAGGTTGGCTGGGGGAGGGGGTCAGGTGGGAAGAACAACAGGAGTCCAGCCGTTTGGGGACATGGGCGTGCTGCCAGTCGGCGCTGCAACCACGCCTCCATGCAGCTGCGGATGGGAGGTGGGGAAAGATGGCCGACGAGGCATTTGAAGTTGAAGACCTGTAGCTGCGTTACTGACAACCAGATGACGTGTGGAAAAGTTCAGCATCAACAGTTCCAGGAGGAATGTAGGGAAGGAGCGGGGGGAGGGAGTGGGGGTAAGAGCCGCCGTCTGCAGAAACTTCCTGGTGATAAGAGTTGAGACAACATTGGCTTTAGCCTTGGCTAGCTGGGGAGCCGAAAGGGAGATAAGCAATGTGATTTGATACAGGCTATGTTAATTTCCAATAGCCTTCTGTCCTGGGTCTCTCTGCTGTAATCCAATGAGTGGCCTAGTTTCCACTTCCAAGCTTGCTTTTGATATCGATCAACACATGAGTCTGAGTGTTCAGAGCCCTGCTCCAACTTCTCCCAGTTGTTATCCATAACGCGTAGACGATCCAAAAGCAGCTACATCCTTCAGAAATCACTGGCAGCTTTTCCAAAACAGTCACCAGCGTAGTACGGACTTTTCGATAGATTAGGAAGCCACCAGCTCCGATCAGCAGCATGCCTACTATCATTATTCCAATCATGTAGATGTCCTCCACGTCTTCCACGGAAAGGATGGACAGACACACAACTCGCCACTTGTTCCAAGGGTCAAGTGTGTATCCAGCCGCAAACGTCCCGCTTGGACATGCGGGGTCACCACCCCTGGTTCTTTGCGTCGAAAAAATCTGATCGATAGCACTGAGAGACCAACTAATTAATTCCATTATTCCGGTTTTGGATGAGTTGCAGAGAGAGGCTCTTGTTAGTTTCACAAGACCTGACAAAGCAGCAGCTAGGAGAGAGATAAGACGGAAGGGAGGGAGAAACAGAGAGTGCGACTGACCTCGTCGAGAGAAGCAAGATGTTGGAGAATGATGAAGAGGTGGATGCATTGAGAAAGGCTGGCGCCACTGCTATCTGTCCTTGACAGTGTGTGTATCTGAATGTGAGTTTTAGGTTGGCCTTGGCCGGTTAAGATGGAGCTGTGTGTATGTAAAAGAATGTCAGTTTTAGGTATGAGGCCTCCAGCAGAGACTGTGTGTTGCTGGCACTGTCTGTACTGTTTAATCTAACATGACTCAGCTGTTCAAAAGTGCAAAGAGTAATGCAGTCATTGTGTATTAAAACATGACAAATTGTACACATGAATACACATTTGATGATATGATGATGATTCTTTTTGCTTTTAAGAGGTAAGGATTAATGACTATAATACATTGGAACATTGGAATATTAGGACATTAGAAGATTGGAACATAGGGATGACATTATCACTGTGGAGGTAGAATGATGACATCATCACTGAAGAGGTAGGAGCAATTTTCTTCTTCCGTGTAGTTTAACAGCAGTTGTCAACCAAGGAAAGGAGCATTACCGCCCACATAGGACCAATTTTCCAATTCTAATGTCATAACTGATGACATCACTGTAGAGTTAGGACTGATGTCACTGAAGATTGGAATATTGGGATGACATCATCACTGTGGGCTGTAATGCTCCCTGCCTTGGTTGCCAACCGCCGTAACCCACAGAAGAAGAAGACATTGTCACTGTTGAGGTCTGATGACATCAGACCTAGCTTTGGACGTCCAAACAAATCTGACGCTGCACACCCTTGAACCAAGCAGCAGCCATGTTTAAAGTCTCAGCTCTGTCCCTGAACTACAGAGATGGTTGAGCCACACACACACACACCCACACGCACACACACACACACACACACACACACACACACATTTTTCTGCAAAGTTGCAATGCTAATTTGTGTTGGTTCAGGTGGTAGTGGGTCGTCTTCTGATCGAGAGATTGGGGGTTCGATCCCAGTACCTGACTATGTGTCGAAGTGTCCTTGGGCAAGACACTGAACCCTAAGTTGCTCCCAGTGGTCGACTAGCACCTTGCATGGCAGTCCTGTCCCACTGGTGTGTGAATGTGAGAGTGATTGGGTGAATGAGCTGATATGTAAAGTGCTTTGAGACTGCTTCAGTGTGGTGATAAAGCGCTATATAAAATCAAGTCCATTTACCATTTAGTATGCCAACATTTCAAAATCCCTATAACTGTGAAACACAAATTTACAGCTTTGAAACATTTCCCATCATGCCTTGCGTTTTTGACTGCTGCCATTTACGGTCATGTTCACTGTTAGCAATTATAGCAAGCCTTAATAGAAAAATGCATATAGCTCTCAAATACAGTGTCCACTGCTTCATGTTTGATACATATGATGACTGTCCATCCCTAAACAAGACTCAATGTGAAAATTACCCCTCATGCCTTGCGTTCTCAGATGGCGTTACTTTTATTGGCGTATGACGCTAACACCTCTAGGGGAAAGGTGATATGTTGAGATGACCTCAAAATACCGTTGGATGAATCAAGACAGATTTGAGCAGGTCGCTGATGAAGAAAAAACAGGCTGTGATCAGTGGGAGGGGCCTATAATGACACCAAAAAATCATTTGCCATTTCCCCGCCATTACATTCTAAATGCTGTATCTTGGCTATTTTTCAATGGATTCGCATCATATTCACTGAGAGTGATTTTTAACTGGTTTTCTCTTTTTACTGGGTTTTTAACTAATATTACTGTGTAAACAGGCCTTCAAATTGGTTTTACTTGTTATACTGTTTTTTCCTGTCCTACTGCAATATCATTGCTATTGCTAGGCTAATGCTAGTTTATTGCTATGTTAATGCTAATTCAATTCAATTCAATTCAACTTTATTTATATAGCGTAAATTACAACAAGGTCATCTCAAAGCGTCTAGAGCGGAGCAAACAGGCCAATTCTAGAGTTATTGTTTCTGCCGGTCTAAGAGCGTTCCCATTCAAAGTCTAGAGTGATTAGGTAATGTATAAACACAAGCGCACTATTGACAGAAAGTGTGGGAGATGATATAGAGTGCACTGTTTTCCATCAAATCCACATCTCCTTTAAGTGGGAGATTGTGGCCTTCCTGATCAACTGTGTACTTTTATTCCTGCATTGCCTGAAGGCAAGCCAGTCAACATGGGACTGAAAGGAAAAGGTTTTCCTCTAAAGGACATTTTTGTGATAGATAAGTTCTGCCAGGTCATGGGAGAACCAGGGACTATAACAATTCTTGGTCCTACATTTTTTCAGCGGGGCATGTTTGTTGATGATTAGGCTAAAAGTATTCTTGAAATATGACCAGGCACCATCTAAGGAGGAGAAATGATTGATTCACTGCTGCAATGTCTTGAAGAAATTACTGCATGTTAAAGTTCTTCAAAGAGCGCTTGGTCACAATTACTGATGGCTATTTGACTATGAAGCCAGAATGTGTACATACAATGACAAAAAGGTCACTCATTTGGCTGAAAACTCCAGGTTGATAGTTCGAAGAAGCATTCGTAAGAATTAAGTCATTTAATGTGGAGGATGAGGGGGATTTGGGGTTGGGTCTGGTAGACTCAGATATAATGTGGGAGTGGTTTAAAGCATTACATTGCTGCAATACTATGTCAGTTGGATTGATCATGTCCCAGTTTAATTCACCCAGGAGAACAATTTCAGAAGAGACGTAAGGTGCTAGGAGTTGTATACTGGCCCACTTAAAGTATACTTGAAAATGTAACATGAAAATGAACTGATTTAATTAACTACGCTGCTCTAACTGCAAGTGGCAAATAACGCTGGTGTTTGTGGACGAGGTGCTATTTGTTCTGAGGCCATTTCCATACAAGGGTGGCACATTTACAAAAGGGTTCAGAATCAGAATCAGAATCAACTTTATTGGCCAGGGGTGTATGAATACACACGAGGAATTTCTTTTGGTGACCTGTGCTCTCTCAGGTAGTGTAACATTAAATAATAACAATCAACTAGAATAAAGAAAAATAAATAAAATAAAGAAAAAAAAGAAATAAAAAAAGAAGTATAAACATAAATATAAGAGTAGTTAGACTACTATGTGCAAACTAAATAAAAATAACAAGATAATAATAATAATAATAATAATAATAATAATAATAATAATAATAATAATAATAATAATAATAATAATAATAATAATAAAATAAAATAAAAATACAATAATAATAATAAGACCAGCGCAACTGGTGGCTGCGGCACAGTTTGTGTGTATATCATGGTTTGCGTATGCTCTGTGAATTGCACAATGTCATTTTTTCTGTGGTTTCCTGTTGCAAACACAGCACAATCCTTTTGAAGATCTGGCCATTGGTCATGTCGTGGTCTTGGTTCATTCTGGTCTCTGGCAAGTCTTGGTCTTGGATAATGTGGCCTTGAGTACACACATTTGAGTTTACGTGGTATGATGGTTGTGGTCTTCCTCTTGATTTGATATCTCAGTTGCAGCAACTGGACTTGATGTTTATTTTGGGGAAAATTCACCTCTCATCTGAGAGGCTTCTTTAGTTTAATTTAAAGCATCATCACTTCATCATCACTATGCATGATGAAGGCTTCTTCTCTGGAATTCACAGGTTTGACAGATATTAAAGTCCAGGAGCTTCTGACCAATTTTGTCAAAGATGAGGTCCAGCATGGTTTTCCTGCTCTTCTCCTTACACCATGGCCACTCCAGGCCTTTAAAACAGGGCTGAAATGCAAAGAACAGATTTTTTATTCACCTACAAACTGGCTGACTCAAGGAATGTTCAGAGACAGAAAATTCCTACTTTTTCACACAAAATCCATCCTCTTGCATCATAATTTGAGAAGACTCTTTATTATCAGGAGGGCAATATGGTTACATGACTAAAGAATGTTGTTGCTCAGTGAAACATGTTGGTTAAATGGAGGGTTGGGTTTACCTTCATGTGTTTACTTTGTTTTTCTTCACACCTTTGATTGGACCAATCCCTGTGGGACTGAGGCTGAGTCAGCAGGTAATGATACAAGGTGTGTCCTCAGAGAATAACACACACACAGTGTAGTTCTCTATCACTATGATATCTGATGTAATGAATCCTCTCTCTACCTGTGAACAGCCCCCAGAGTCAAACCTCAAAGGTCAGGTACTGAAAGGTTACAGGTATAGTGTATATGTGAACATTAAATATTACATGTATCTTTGAGTCTGAGGTTTATCTTGTTTTCTAATCAGATGCTGTCACAGACAGATTGTATACAATTGTAGTTTAACACCAATAACTTCTTCCTAAATTCAAACCAAGTAAATAATCTAGACTGATGCTTCTTCATTTATCCTACGTCATGTCAGAGCTTTGTCCCACTGTGTCAAAACATCAAAACTTCTACCAAGAACCAGCCATGATCTGAAAATCATCAAGCAGGTAGCTTGACCTTCAATCTGTCATCAGCACCAGTTTTTAATGTGAAACAAACTGAATCAAACAGAGAAAGAAACATTTATCAGTATTGCAAACAATGCATGTGACCCTCTGTAAACAGGTCTGTGAGCAGCTGACAGATCTCCATCCACAAGTTAAGTCCTGTCCAAAGATCTCACGTCCTCCACTCGCTTAATGTTGAGTTTACAAAAAACATGTTCCTGAAAATATTACAACACTTCATTTAAGAGAAACCACCTATGGGGTGCCAAGTGTAAAAATGTAGTATAAAAGTTTTAGCTAACACATTTTCATTATTGATTTCACTTTTCTCATATTTAGCACATTTTCCTACATTTAACACAACATTTAACCACATATATAGAGGTTAAAAAAAAAAGCATAAAATCTAAATATCCATCCATCCATCTATCCATCTTCTCCCGCTTAGCCGTTTCCGGGTCGCGGGGGCAGCATCCTCAGTTGGGAGGCCCAGACTTCCCTCTCCCCGGCCACTTCCTCCAGCTCTTCCGGGGGGACCCCGAGACATTCCCAGGCCAGCCGAGAGACATAGTCTTCCGGAGGGACGTGCCCTGAACGCCTCACTAGGGAGGCGTTCTGGGGGCATCCTAATTAGGTGCCCGAGCCACCTCATCTGGCTCTTCTCGATGCGGAGGAGCAGCGACTCTACTTTGAGCCCCTCCCGAATGACTGAGCTTCTCACCCTATCTCTAAGGGAGAGCCCAGCCACCCTACGGAGGAAACTCATTTCGGCCGCTTGTACCCGTGATCTTGTTCTTTCGGTCATGACCCAAAGTTCATGACCATAAGTGAGGGTTGGAACGTAGACCGACCTGTAAATCGAGAGCTTTGCTTTTTGGCTCAGCTCCCTTTTCACAATGACGGACTGGTGCAGACTCTGCATCACTGCAGACGCCGCACCAATCCGCCTGTCGATCTCTCGCTCCATCCTTCCCTCACTCGTGAACAAGACCCCGAGGTACTTGAACTCCTCCACCTGGGGCAGAACCTCATCTCCAACCCGGAGAAGGCACTCCACCTTTTTCCGGTCGAGAACCATGGACTCGGATTTGGAGGTGCTGATTCTCATTCCGGCCGCTTCACACTCGGCTGCGAACCGATCCAGTGAGAGTTGAAGGTCACGGTATGTTGGAGCCAACAGGACCACATCATCCGCAAAAAGCAGTGATGCAATACTGAGGCCCCCGAACCGGACCCCCTCAACGCCCTGACTGCGCCTAGAAATTCTGTCCATAAAAGTTATGAACAGAATCAGTGACAAAGGGCAGCCCTGGCGGAGTCCAACCCTCACCGGAAACGATTTCGACTTACTGCCGGCAATGCGGACCAGACTCTGACTCCGGTCATACAGGGAACGAACAGCTCCTATCAGGAGGTTCGATACCCCATACTCCCAGAGGACCCCCCACAGGAATCCCCGAGGGACACGGTCAAATGCCTTTTCCAGGTCCACAAAACACATGTGGACTGGTTGGGCAAATTCCCATGACCCCTCATAGACCCTGCTGAGGGTGTAGAGCTAGACGGCCACGGCCAGGACGAAAACCACATTGCTCCTCCTGAATCCGAGGTTCAACTATCCGGCGGACCCTCCTCTCCAGTACCCCTGAATAGACCTTACCGGGGAGGCTGAGGAGTGTGATCCCTCTATAATTGGAACACACCCTGTTAGGTCTAAATACGTTAAGACCGTTGCTAAAATGTGAATGTTGGGTCTAAATACGTTAAGACCGTTGCAATCACATCTCAGGGAGAAAAACACTATCTGACTTAAAAGGCGACCAGAGGCAGAGAGGTGCGAGCTGCAGCTCGGAGAAAAACCCAACAAAAAGAGACACAAAAGTCCGATATAAGTTGGATTGCTCTGATGGTGATGCCTCAGAACTAGGTATTTATTATAGAAAACATAGACCACACCCAGAGGGCTGTGCAACAGCGCTCTGGGTGCAGGATTAATACCATATATGGTAACACAAAAACTTTGGGGGAGAAACGGCTCATATGTCCATGCAGTGGGTCACATACCCACACTGGCCCAAACTAGTTTAAACCAGCTATGGTGGACAATGGATATGTTTTGCAAACACACACACACACACACACACACACACACACACACACACACACACAGTTAATCATGGATAATTTCATATTCTAACTATCGTTTAATCATTTAACTATAACTAATAAAGTAATAAAAACCACACAGACTATAACATATCTTACATATCCGCCCTGTTGTGGGTTTGGAAAACATCAAGCAGACGGGCGTCTTCACAGGTTTACCCGGTGCCATCATAGGACCAAAACAACAGGGATGACCACCGTGAGGTGGGGCGAAAACCCGACAGCTAGTACGGGAAAAATTCCCCACCGTCCCCCCCTGCTGGGGCGAACATCGATTCTGATCCACGGTGATCTGGAGACAGTTCAGGGTGTATGTACAACTGATGACCCAAAACCATGGTGTTGAAAATAGGGCTTTAGGTCTCAGTGTGTGTTTGGAGTTGGTAAGGGAGGGTCAGAGGTTACCAGCACATAACCCTCAGTAGCAGTGAACCTTTACCGCTCACTGTGATGATGGGAAGGTGTGGCAGGGTCTTAGTCCATCAATGGGGCAGATGGGGAGAGACCCATAACATGGAGTTGGTACTCTGGGGAGGCCTGAACCTGCATAGCACCGATGATCATGTTGTCTATGCCTTTCTTCACACAGGGGACGATGCAGCAGCAGGCAAGACCAACGACCAGCAGCACAGCCAGAAGAGGGAGACCCAGACGTAGCAGGAATTGGAACCAGGAGCCTTGGAACAGCCAGTCCCACCCGGATGAATGGACATTGGACTCGTCAGCTGACATGGCACCTTCCAGGTTGCGGAGTGTTTGCAGGGCGTCTTCGATGGACTCCGAGGAGTTATTAGGTATGTATGTACAGCAGGTAGCACCCACCATAGCACACACACCACCTGTGGAAGCTAAAATCGTATCTAAAGCCATACGGTTCTGAATAGCCATTTGCGCGGTGGCCGCTGTTCTAGCATTCATTTTGTTATTAACAGCTAAAGATGCATTAAGAAGCATGTGAAGGCGGTATTGGAGGGTCTCTACCATAAGGGAATTCTTACCCACGCCTATATTAGGAAAAAGAGCATGAACGACTTTTTGACTAGTTGACCAATATCTATGTTCGGGAGGGACATCTGAGCCCCATATTGCATCATGAGGTGTGAAGGTTATAATCTCACGACGAGAACGACTAGGCATTGTCATATGAACTATGAAAGACCCATCTGTGACTGCTACTGGTACACAAACGGCTGACATATTAATTGGAGGGGAAGGATAAACTTTATCACCGCACTTCAACCAAACACCGTCTCTAGCAAACATTGGGACAACCGTACGAACGTTCTGAACGGTAGCACAATGGTTTATGTCTACTGATGGTAGACCTTTGGTGTTAGTTGGTGGACCAATAAATCGTACGCATAACGGATAGCAGCGAGTATAATTACCACAGGGGACAGCATTCGTGTTTAGGTGTTTAGCAGCCTGACCTAGGGGCTCGAGGGTTTTTAGCATTGGTAGAACAGGAGGGCACGGGGTCGCGGACTTATTTTGTAAACATTCTAGTACTTTCTTTGAGTCAGGGGCTGGCAGGGACGCGGACAACAGAGTCGGGGATGTTACAGCGTGCGGCAGATGTGAGCAAACATAGCAACTATCATTAGTTACTGTTCGTGCAGATAGTTCTACCATACGGTACCAAGAATTAGCGCGCAGACGATGATGGACGTGATTATTCTGTTCAGACAGTAATGCGAGTAACGAGTCAGGTTCTTCTGTTGGCATAGGTTTTGCATTTATAACTCGTATATTCTGTCTAACCTCAGGTGATAACACTATGTCCATGCGTGGTTTAACTACAATGGGAGTGGCCGGAGGTGTAATACAAATATCCACCCAAAAGATGGGATCTGTCCCTTGTACGTCAGGGCAGAATCCCATAAGCAAACAAGAAGGAGGTACCGCGGTGGTGTTAACGGTTAGGAGTAGGATTTTTTGTTTCTGAACAATTGTTTTTCGCAATGACAGATATGCCGCTGTAACGGTACGTGTAGATGGTGTGAGGGGCCAGGTAATAGGGGTGTAGCTTGTATGGAGGAGTACCTCAGACCAACCATGAGTAGACCATGATTGGTCTGCTCCCCGGACTTGCATGTACCATTCATAATTTACATAGTCCTTACCATGTTTCCATGGTGTGTAGCCTTTATTAGCCAGAGCCTCTAGTGGAATTGTAACGTCACTTAAAATGTCCGGTATTTGTGGTATGCACATAACGAGGTTAAAGCCCCCGGGGCATCTACCTATGTAATCATACCAAGGTGAGCTTAGAGCCCCTGCTAGCACTTCCTGGGATCCCACGAGGAGGAGGAGGAACAACAGATCCATCTCTGTGTTACTAGGGTGTATCACCTGCTGTGGTGGGTTTCTGTACCTTTTTCCCGTGTGATTGGTGTATCCACGTCTGTCTTTCAGCTATCTTAAATGCAGTTGGTGTGGTTAGCAGAACTGTGTAAGGACCGTCCCACCGTGGAGTACACCAGTGTTTTCTCTTAATCACCTTGATGAGGACCCAATCACCAGGACGAAGGGGATCTGAAACAGGTAAAGAGAGACTAGGCAGTGTATTAGCTTCAACAATTTCAGCATCTGTGAATAATTTAACCATCCATTTTGTTATTGGATCCAACTCTCCCTCCTGATCCTGCACCCACTTAGAACTGGTGAGGGGTAGGTGAAAAGGTCGTCCTGTGACAACCTCAAAGGGGGTCAAACCCTGTGTGTTTGGTGTTATGCGCATGTACATTTCTACCAGGTTAACACACTCTGGCCAGGGCCTGTTTGTTTGTTCTACAGCTTTTTTTAATCTGTTTTTAATGGTACCATTGTTGCGTTCTACCAATCCAGCACTAGCCGGGTGGTAGGAGCAGTGATGTTTTAATTCAATGCCCATGGCCTCTGTCAGCAGGAGTATTACTCTGTTAACAAAATGGGGTCCATTGTCGCTCCAAATCTGTCGTGGGATGCCATGTTGAGGTATTATTCGTGTCAAAAGGGCCTTTGCCACTGTCATTGCATCATTTGTTTTAGCGGGCACTATGGTGACCCATTTTGAGAATGAGTCCACCAGAACCAAACAATACGTATACCTCTGAATAGTGTGCAGTGTTATGAAATCCATCATAATGACCTCAAAAGGATATGTACCAGCTGGTGTTTTACCCCGAGGGGGCCTAACATTACCCTGAGGATTATGACGACAACAGATGATACACTGACGACAAAAGTTTTTAAAATGGGTTTGGAGTCCTAGTGGTATATGAAATGACTGTTTGACTATGTCTACCATCCCTCCTGTTGAGACATGGGCCAACCCATGGCTCATTCTAGCAACGACGTCAAACAAACATCTAGGCAAACATGGCTTGTCATTTAACATAAATACTCCAGAGTCATTTTTAACAGCACCTTCAGTCACCCATTTTGTTTTCTCACTTTCAGGAGCGTTAACATGCATATCAATCAGGACTTCATCCGGCAAGCAAAGTGGTACAACATCAACAGGCAACAACTGGACAGTAAGTGCTTCAGTAAAAGCAGCTTTTTTAGCTTCAACATCAGCTTTCGCATTGCCCAGAGAGACAGCATCAGTGGCGCCAGTATGTGCTTTGCATTTACATATCGCCAATGATGTAGGTAAGAGGACTGAAGCAAGAAGGTCTTTTAACAGGGAGGCATGTTGCACAGGCTTTCCACTAGATGTCTTCATACCTCTCCTAGCCCACTGAGCAGCAAACACATGAACTGTGGAAAAAGCATACTGGCTATCAGTGTAAATTGTGACTTTCTTGCCTTTGAAAAGTCTACAGGCTTCTGTCAAGGCCACGATTTCAGCTGCCTGTGCAGACTGATTTCCAGCCAATTTGCCTGATTTCAACACAGTGTCGCATGTAACTACTGCATAACCAGTATGATTTGTTCCATCAGGTGCTTTGGAGGAGGAGCCATCTACAAACACTACATCTCCGTCTTCCAATGGAATGTCTGTCAAATCTGGACGTGGCTTGCATGTCACCGACACTAACTGTCCACAGTCATGCGGTGTCCCATCGTCAGCTGTTGGTATCAATGTAGCTGGGTTAAAAGCAGCACAGCGCTTTAAAATGAGGTTGGCTGGGGTCAACAAGGTGTTAGTAAGGTGTAAAAACCTGGCAGGAGATAAGAATGACATTTTTGTTTGTGTTAACAGGATGTCAACTGCATGGCTGACTAACAGTGTCAAAGGATGGAACAACACTACTTCAGCAGACGCGTGCACAGCCATGGCTGCGGCGCAAACCGCCTGAACGCAATGGGGAAGTGCCCTAGCCACATCATCTAATCGTTTAGAGTAATAGGCTATTGGTCGTTGCTTCTCACCGTATTGCTGTAGTAGTACTGATGTCATGTAACCGTTCTTACAGTCAACAGACTGTGTAAATGGCTTGTTGTAATCTGGCAGCGCCATCACCCCTGTTCCTGTTATGATTTGTTTCACTTTTGTAAATGCTTCTTCCGCGTCAGGTGTCCACTGCAAAGGTGCGCTTAAAGTTTGATGTGTATCTAACATTAGGTTCTGTAATGGGGCAGTTATGATAGCATAATCAACGATCCACGACCTGCAATAATTCGCTAGGCCTAAAAAGGCCATCATTTGTCTGACGGTAAGCGGTTTTGGTGCCATTTGTACTGCTTCCTTACGTGATGTAGTAAGTTCTTTCCCTTCAGCTGAAATGTTATGACCAAGGAATGTTACTTTTTCCTGTGTAAATTGTAGTTTCTCTAATGAGGCCTTATTTCCTGTTTTTGCCAAATGTGTGAACAGCCTGATTGCCTCTGTTTCATTTTCCGCTTTGGTGGGACTGGCCAATAAAATGTCATCAACATAAACAATTATCTGTGTGGTCTCTGGCCATGTGTGGTGGCTGATGCACCTGTTAATCTCCGCTGAAAAGATAGTAGGGCTATCACAGAACCCTTGTGGAAGGCGAGTGTAAGAGTATTTTTTGTTCTCAAATGTGAATCCAAACCAACCCTGCGCTGTACTATGAAGAGGGATGGAGAAAAATGCATTACTTAAATCAATTACAGTGAACCATTTTTGATGAGGTTGTAATTCATTTAACAATGTGTGTGGGTCTGGTACATTTGGAGCTCGTGATTTAACAGCCTGATTTACTGCTCTTAAATCATGTACCATCCTCCAGCCGCCTTGTGGCTTTTTCACAGGGAAGATGGGGGTGTTGCATTCAGCTGAGTCATGTTCCTGTAACACGCCTGCAGTCAGTAAATCATTAATAACAGGCTTTATTCCTTCTTTTGCATCTGATTTGAGTGGATACTGTCTAATTCGAGGCCTGTGGGATGTAGCTGGATCTATGGTTACAGATATTGCGGTTGTCATAAGTCCAACATCTGTTTTTGATGTAGCCCACAGACATGATGGCACTGTAGGGAAATCATTTGAAGTCAGGGTGAACACAGAAAGTCATGCATCCAAATGCACAGCAGGGGGCGCCAAAGTACACCAGTTCAACATTTGTTTTTTCACAAAACCACAAAAGGAACCTCTGTATGTGAATACATTGTGTCTCTCTTTTCTCCAAAGGTCATTCTTGACAGGAAGTGCAGCCAACAGTTCATTTGCATCTTTCCACTGTTTGTGTGCCGGTTTTTGTAAACATATATGTGGAAACCGTGGGGGGTTTATTGGTGTCAGCTCTGGAGGCAACGTCACTCTGATTATAATCCATCCATCTGGAGACCAACAAACGTCTGTCAATGTTATTTTCTGTGGTGACAATCGCAGAAACTTTTCCTCCCAGGCTTTAGCAACTGCTCTGCCCTCAGGAGACAGGTCTGGTCTCCTTAGCCAGTCTGGTTGACCTGGCAGGGGTCCTTCAGGTCTGACATACATCATTGTAACATGTAGTGGCCACTGTGTCTGTGTTTCTGTAGGAACGACAAATGTTTTAGCTATTTTAGCCCGCAGTTCTTCCATAGACCCAACCACTGACCGAGGGCCTGTTGACACTGGATCCAATGTATAGAATTTATTAGGAATGACTGGGCTTTGCAACACCATAAGTGATTCTTTAGTATCTGATAAAAATTTCTTTGGCACTATTCCATTAGCCGTTGGCACTAAACTGATCTGTAACTTGCTGAGGAGATCCCTTCCCATTAAATTGAAGGGACAATCAGTTGTCAAAATAAATGGGTGTGTGTAATATGAACCATCTTCATCTTGCACAATGACCTCCTCAGACCAACATGCATATTGAGGCTTTCCACCTACTCCCACTATGCCAATAACCTTTTTGGAAGTGACTACGCCCTCCACCTGATCACGGAGGACAGAAACATCAGCTCCAGTATCACACAGAAAAGTGACTGGTGTTTGTTTTGGTCCCACCAACAGTGTACGTTTTGGGTATTTGTCATGTGTTAATGTTACAGCTGCATAAATGGAGAAATCAACAAAATGATTTGGATTTAAAGGTGGGGGATGTTCATATTCTGCAGGTAAATCATTGTCATATTGATCAGCATCCTCATCTTGCCCTAAAAAGGCTATGTCACACTCTGAGGTTTCATTATCTGTTCCGGAGTCACTGATTACACTTCCCTCCGGCCAGTCCTGGCGTCATTGCCTAGGAGTTTGCCCGAACGGCGTATGGTCTGTCTTTTGCTTTCTTTTTGGGCAGTCTCTTGCCATATGTCCTTCCTCATGACAAATGAAACATTGTCTTTTTTCTCGATCTATTTTTGCTTGTTTTTCCTCATCAGGCGTTCTGGTGCGATATGGCTTTTTTCCCTGTCTTTTAAACCCTGAGCGTTGGCTCACCAGGGCTGCAGCCATGGCCTCAGCCAATACATTAACATTAGCTGACTCAGTTTTTGCTTTCTTTTTCTCAGTGACTTCATAAGCATGTTCGGCCCATTCCATTAGCTCTGGAACAGTGAGGGTGCGGTGTGTGACACAGTTTGCTTTTATGAAATCTGACACGTTTGGCAACAAACCACTGATTAACCACATTTTTAGCTGTATTTGGTATGGATTATCCACCAGCGGAGAATGAGGAAGCCCGCTATTAGTCCTAAAAACCGTTTCTAAACGGGCACGATATTCCATTGGCGTCTCGTCTGATTTCTGACGACACGCACTTATTTCTTCGTGGCTTGGGGGTTTTGTGTAAGTCGCCCTCACTCTTTGCATCAGTGCTTCAACCTGCTGTCGCAGCTCATTAGAGTTATGTGCTAGGGGCTGACGGTTAACTTGTCTCCCGGTAAAACCGCCCACCACTACTGGATATCGGTGTCTAAGTGTTAGTTTTAAAACCTTTTCCACCTCCAGTCCATTTAAATGCCATGTCTCAATCAACCCACATACTTGTTCAGCATAAGCAGTCGGGTCCTTCTCAACGTCACATACGCCCCTACAGGCATCTAATGCTTCCTGCTCCGTCCATGGGCGAAACAACAACAGCTGTGGGGGATGTGCACCCTGTAATGGATCCTGTGGGTTTAGGAATTCTCCTGCACGAGGGTTAGCTACCTCAATCATAGGCAAAATTGGATATAGATTTTCCTCTATCCCCGCCTGGGCTATGTGATATTGCTCATCCTCCTCACTGTTAACACTTTCTTTCATCTGTTTTGACTTTTGTTTAGCTGCCCTAGTCACAGGTCCCTTTGTTTCTTGTCCTACAACTGCACCCCCCTCTTGTAAACCCCCTGCGGCCCCAATCTGTTGCTGATTTGTCTCCTCAACTCTACGCGGTACACACACGGTCTCATCACAAGGCTGTATTTTAGCTGCTGCTAACACTTTCTGTTTCCTTCTCTCTTCACCTTTCTCTATCTGTGTTTTCCTAATACTCATAGCATCTTTCCAGATACACACTACTCTTAAGTGGTCTGCTATTAACTCAGCCTGCTTAGGACGTAACTTTTTTAATGCCTTCACTCTTTTTCCTTTACACCAGATGGACACTTTCTCTATTCCAGCTTCGTCTGACAATTTCCCTGCAAACCCACAATTTTTGTACCAATCTTCTAGATAGCAACAACTACCGGGATACTTTCTCTGCATGAATTTCACATCATTATTTTCCATCAATGCTTTACGCTGCGCGTTACCCATGTTCTCAGCACGGGATTTACAGACACCGTTACAACAAAGAAACACCACAAAGAAACAACACACAAAGAAACAACACACAACAACTCCCGTCTGCCCTCTGTCCCTTTACCACGCCGTGTGAGTATTACGTCACCCACCACGGTCTTCACTCCCCGTTGTACGTCACGGGTACTATGGTGAAAAGAAACAGCTTCTCACCTCGTCAGTGCTCTCCCTGGTTCGTGGGACCCGTCACTCCCCGTCCGGGTCGGTGCTGGAACAAGCTGTGACCACCCCTGCAAAGGAGGGGGTGCCGGCAGTTTTACTAATGGTCCGGTTGCGCCCGCACCGATCCAGACGAAAAGATGTAAGGTCCCGGGTTGCGGCACCAGTGAATGTTAGGTCTAAATACGTTAAGACCGTTGCTAAAATGTGAATGTTGGGTCTAAATACGTTAAGACCGTTGCAATCACATCTCAGGGAGAAAAACACTATCTGCTTTAAAAGGCGACCAGAGGCAGAGAGGTGCGAGCTGCAGCTCGGAGAAAAACCCAACAAAAAGAGACACAAAAGTCCGATATAAGTTGGATTGCTCTGATGGTGATGCCTCAGAACTAGGTATTTATTATAGAAAACATAGACCACACCCAGAGGGCTGTGCAACAGCGCTCTGGGTGCAGGATTAATACCATATATGGTAACACAAAAACTTTGGGGGAGAAACGGCTCATATGTCCATGCAGTGGGTCACATACCCACACTGGCCCAAACTAGTTTAAACCAGCTATGGTGGACAATGGATATGTTTTGCAAACACACACACACACACACACACACACACACACACACACACACACACAGTTAATCATGGATAATTTCATATTCTAACTATCGTTTAATCATTTAACTATAACTAATAAAGTAATAAAAACCACACAGACTATAACATATCTTACACACCCTCCGGTCCCCCTTCTTAAAAAGGGGGACCACCACCCCGGTCTGCCAATCCAGAGGCACTGCCCCCGATGTCCACGCAATGTTGCAGAGTCGTGTCAGCCATGACAGCCCCACAACATCCAGGGCCTTGAGGAACTCCGGGCGGATCTCATCCACCCCCGGAGCCCTGCCACCGAGGAGCTTTTTAACCACCTCGGCAACCTCAGCCCCAGAGATAGGAGAGCCCTCTCTCGGGTCCCTGGGCCCTGCTTCCTGATTGGAAGGCGTGTCGGTGGGATTGAGGAGGTCTTCGAAGTATTCCTCCCACCGATCCACAACGTCTCGAGTGGAGGTCAGCAGCGCACCATCCGCACCATACATAGTGTTGACGGTGCACTGCTTCCCCCTCCTGAGACGCCGGATAGTAGTCCAGAATCTCTTCGAAGCCGTCCGGAAGTCGTTCTCCATGGCCTCACCAAACTCCTCCCATGTTCGGGCTTTTGCCTCGGCGACCGCCGTGGCTGCACTACATTTGGCCCGTCGGTACCTGTCTGCTGCCTCCGGAGTCCCACAGGCCAAAAAGGCCCGGTAGGACTCCTTCTTCAGCTTGACGGCATCCCTCACCCCCGGTGTCCACCAACGGGTTCGGGTATTGCCGCCACGACAGGCACCGACTACCTTGCGGCCACAGCACCGATCAGCCGCCTCAGCAACAGAGGCATGGAACATGGCCCACTCGGACTCAATGTCCCCCGCCTCCTCCGAGACATGGTTGAAGTTTTCCCGGAGGTGGGAGTTGAAGCTCCTTCTGACGGGAGACTCTGCCAGGTGTTCCCAGCAGACCCTCACTATACGTTTGGGTCTGCCAGGTCTAACCGGCATCCTCCCCCGCCATCGGAGCCAACTCACCACCAGGTGGTGATCAGTTGACAGCTCCGCTGCTCTCTTTACCCGAGTGTCCAAGACATGCGGCCGCAAGTCCGATGACACGACTACAAAGTTGATCATCGAACTGCGGCCTAGGGTGTCCTGGTGCCAAGTGCACATATGGACACCCTTATGCTTGAACATGGTGTTTGTTATGGACAATCTGTTGCGAGCACAGAAGTCCAACAACAAAACACTGCTCGGGTTCCGATCAGGGGGGTCGTTCCTCCCAATCACACCCCTCCAGGTCTCACTGTCGCTGCCAACGTGAGCGTTGAAGTCCCCCAGCAGAACGAGGGAATCCCCAGAAGGAGCACTCTCCAGTACTCCCTCTATGGAATCCAAGAAGGGTGGATACTCCGAGCTGCTGTTTGGCCCATAGGCACAAACAACAGTCATGATCCGTCCCCCCACCCGAAGGCGGAGGGAGGCTACCCTCTCGTCTACCGGGGTAAACTCCAACGTACAGACACTAAGTTGGGGGGCAAGAAATATAGCCACCCCGGCCCGGCGCCTCTCACCATTGGCGACTCCAGAGTAGAAGAGAGTCCAACCCCTGTAGAGAAGGCTGGTTCCAGAGCCCTTGTTATGTGTCGAGGTGAGACCGACTATATCTAGTCCGAACTTCTCCACCTCGCACACAAGCTCAGGCTCCTTCCCCGCCGGAGAGGTGACATTCCACGTCCTAAACGCTAGCTTCTGTAGCCGGGGATCAGATCGCCAAGGCCCCCGCCCTGGACGACTGCCTGATCCACACTGCACCGGCCTCATATGATCCCTCCTGCGGGTGGTGGGCCTACGGGAGGACGGGCCCACGTCGTCCTTTCGGGCTCTGCTCGGCCGGGGCCCGTGGGCAAAGCCCCGGCCACCAGGCGCTCGCACTTGATCCCCAACCCCGGGCCTGGCTCCAAGGTGGGGCCCCGGTAGCGCCAATCCGGGCGACGTGAACTGCCTTTGATTTTTATCTTTCATATATGGCTATTGAACCGCTCTTAGTCGGACCCGTCACCTGGGACCTGTTTGCCTTGGGAGACCCTACCAGGGACATTAAGCCCCCGACAACATAGCTCCCAGGATCATTCGGGTACTCAAACCCCTCCACCACGTTAAGGTGGCGGTTCATGGAGGAGAAAAAAAAAATCTAAATCTAAATATTTAAATCTAAATCTAAATTATGTTATATCTAAATGTTAAATCTGTATCTAAATGTTAAATCTAAATCTAAATGTTATATGTTATATCTACATGTTAAATCTAAGTCTAAATATTTAATGTAAATCTAAATGTTAAATGTTAAATTCAAATGTTAAATCTAAATGTTAAATTTAAATGTTAGATGTTAAATCTAAATATTAAATGGTAAATCTAAATGTAAAATCTAAATGTTAAATCTAATCGTTAAATGTAAAATCTAAATGTTATATATATGTAAATGTTAAATCTAAATGTTAAATGTAAAATCTAAATGTTATATATCATATGTAAATGTTACATCTAAATGTTAAATGTTAAATCTAAATGTTTAATGTTAAATCTAAATGTTAATTGTTAAATCTAAATGTTAAATCTAAGTTTAAATATTTAATGTTAAATCTAAATGTTAAATGTTAAATCTAAATGTTTAATGTTAAATCTAAATGTTAATTGTTAAATCTAAATGTTAATTGTTAAATCTAAATGTTAAATCTCAGTTTAAATATTTAATGTTAAATCTAAATGTTAAATTTAAAAGGTAAATGTTAAATCTAAATATTAAATGTTAAATTTAAACGTTAAATCTAAATGTTAAATGGTAAACCTAAATGTTAAATGTTAAATCTAAATGTTAAATCTAAATGTTATATATCGTATGTAAATGTTAAATGTTAAATCTAAATGTTAAATGTAAAATCTAAATGTTAAATGTTAAATCTAATTGTTAAATGTTAAATTATAAATCTAAATGTTAAATCGAATTGTTAAATGTTCAATCTAAATGTTAAATCTAAATTTAAATATTTAATGTAAATCTAAATGTTAAATGTTAAATTCAAATGTTAAATCTAAATGTTATTTTTTTGTTAAATCTAATCGTTAAATGTAAAATCTAAATGTTATATACTGTATATGTAAATGTTAAATCTAAATGTTAAATGTAAAATCTAAATGTTATATATCATATGTAAATGTTACATCTAAATGTTAAATGTTAAATCTAAATGTTTAATGTTAAATCTAAATGTTAATTGTTAAATCTAAATGTTAAATCTAAGTTTAAATATTTAATGTTAAATCTAAATGTTAAATTTAAAAGTTAAATGTTAAATTTAAAAGTTAAATGTTAAATCTAAATGTTAAATCTAAATGTTATATATCGTATGTAAATGTTAAATGTTAAATGTTAAATTTAAACGTTAAATGTAAAATCTAAATGTTAAATGTTAAATCTAATTGTTAAATGTTAAATGATAAATCTAAATGTTAAATGTTAAATCGAATTGTTAAATGTTCAATCTAAATTTAAATGTTCAATCTAAATTTAAATGTTAAATCTAAATTTAAAATGTTAAATCTAAATTTAAATGTGAAATGTTAAATGTTGAACTTAAATGTTTTGCACATATGCTAATTAACCCCGCCCCTTGTAACCTCAACCAATACACAAGGAGAGACACACACAGCCGATCCCACCCACCTCTTCACCCTTTCGCCGATGCTTGCCTGGGTGAAATGTACGGCCGGGATTGAGCCCACCATAGGCCAACTTTATAGTTTTCTCTTTTTGTGGATGTCTAGAAAGATTTAACATTTAACATTTAAATTTAACATTTAGATTTAACATTTAACATTTATATATAAAATTTAACATTTACACTTAGATTTAACATTTAGATATAACATATAACATTTAGATTTAGATTTAACAATTAGATATAGATTTAACATTTATATATAACAAAAACCATTTAGATTTAAATTTAAATATTTAGATTTAATGGGTTTTTTTTACCTCTATATATGTGGTTAAATGTTGTGTTAAATGTAGGAAAATGTGCTAAACATGAGAAAAGTGAGATAAATAATGAAAATGTGTTAGCTAAAACTTTTATACTACATTTTTACACTTGACACCCCATAACCACCATCATTGCCTTTACTGGTCTTAGTGAACATGGGCTCTATACTCTGACATTTCCCCCAAAGGAGAAATGTCTGATATTTGGGAGCAAAAATAGACATTTATTCAGAGACAAAAACAAATAAGCAGCACATCTCACATGTTTTATCTACATGAAGGTTTCTCATTCATTACCTGCAGTACAGGTAGGTACCAACCCAATATTCACAGATCTGATAAATAATGTAAACTGCATATTTTATAAAGATGTGATGCAATAATCACAGATTATAAGCTGCTAAAAACAGATCAGTTTACACATTTAAGATGATCAGATATATGCTATGGGACCATTATTATAGCTAAAGTATTTGCAAATGTACTTTGATGTGTGATCTGTAAAAATTGGGCCTAGATTGGATGAGTTCTGCGACTTTAGCTAAACTCTATTTGCAGAAAAGTCAGGTGTGTGCAGAGATTTGTAAATCTGTGCGTGGGAATACCACCAGGTCACGCACATTTTAAACTCTATTAAAGACCATCTATAATGGTAAAAGTTTAGTCAGGTTATTTACTTTAAAAGTCATTTTAAAGTATATTTAAATATATTTGTCATTAGAACGTTAGAATTAGAACTGAAACAGTTGATAAAACCTGAGCTGACAGGAGAGACAAAGTTGCGTAACGAGACTAACTATAGATATGTAGTGCAGTAAAATACTATATTAGTATTTCAAATGTATTAGAGCGAAAGCAAGAAGTATCCCCAAAATAATACTCAAGTATAGTACAAATACAAGAAAATACTACTAAATAAATGTACTTTGTTATCATCACTGTCTGGAACACCATCAGGAACATCTTTCTTCCTGTTGAAAGAGAGTTTCTCTTCTCTATTGTTGCTGATCAGTCCCTCCAGGATTTCACGGACATTTTCTGTGATTGTTGTGTCCTAAAATGCCTGATTTTGTGGCAGCTTTTGAAAAAATAAAACTGTGGCAAAAGTTGTGTCTATTTGAGTCTTTATTTATTAATTATTTTCTATAACTTTGCCTAAACTGGTCAATTTACCAAAAAACCTGATTGTATTTGAATTGTTTTATACAATAGAGAAAAGACCTCAGATTTACAATAACTAGTACAGTGCCCGTCAGAAGTATGCATTCATGTGGGGGCATAAGGGGTATAATTGCGTATTTTTGTATCTTTCTGTTGTGTTTTTGTGCATTTTTTGTATAATTATTGTCTTTGTTACTCATTTTTATATTTTTTTGTTTGATGTATTTTTCTGTAATGTATGTTTTTGGAGTCAATATGTGTATTTTTTTGTATAATTATTGTTTTTTTTGTTGCCATTGCAGTGTTTTAGTGTAGTTTTGTGCATTTATGTTGTTATTTTGTGTATTTTTGTATAAATATTTAGTTTTGTGTATTTT
Organism: Gouania willdenowi; assembly: GCF_900634775.1. NCBI lineage: Eukaryota > Metazoa > Chordata > Actinopteri > Blenniiformes > Gobiesocidae > Gouania > Gouania willdenowi. Next base: position 116,811 of record NW_021144991.1, on the reverse strand, counting down.
GAGTCATTTTCATGTTTGTTGTTATTTGATGTATTTTTCTGTAATGTATGATTTTTGGAGTAATGTGTGTGTGCCAGCCATCTCATGCATTAAAAAGCAATATTAATAATAAACAATATTAGATAATTATAAGGTAATATAATGATAATATAGCAATGCTAATAATACAATGAGAAAACCAATAACTATAATAAAAATATATATTAATAATGAAAAAGAATATAATGGTAATTATAAGAATAGTAATAACTTTAATACAATAGTAGTAAAATTATACAATAACAATAACAAAATAATATAATGAAAATCCAGTATAATACAATAAAAACAATAACAACATAAAATAATAAGGTAATAGCAATAATAATAGTACAGTGAGAATACCAGTAACTATAAGATAAAAGAATAATACAAAAAAAAAGAATAATTTAAGAATAGCAATAACAATAATACGATAGTAGTACGATTAGATAGAGATTAGAAATTAGAATATCATAGAAAAGTTGTTTAATTTCCATAATTCCATTGAAAAAGTTAAACTTTCATGAATTATAGATTCAGGGCCCACAATCTAAACTATTTCAAGTATTTATTTGTTTATTTTTACATAATTTGGGCTTCCAGCTCATAAAACCCATGAAAACAGGATTTCAAAAAATTTGAATAATGTGAAGAAATCACCATTTATTTCTCAGTTTTTGCAGAAAAAAAGAGGAGAAGAAGGACTGGATGGTTGGCCAGTGGTCCATGGTCCTCTTTTCTGACAACTAAATAAATACAAATAAAAACAAATACGTACTTGAAATCGTTTAAATTGTGTGCCCTGAATCTATAATCTATGAAAGTTTAACTTTTTCAATGAAAATATGGAAATTAAGCAATTTTACATAATATTAAAATTTTTTGGAAAGGGTCTGTACATATCAACCCCATCGCAACAAAACAAGATTATCTACTGTATGTTACACAGAAAAAAATATTTGTGCTGGTTATTGTAAACAAAAGCTGCACAAAGCACCGTCATAGTTGTTCTATAGCTCAGAGTAAGGAGACCTCTACAATATGGCGGCGCCGTTTGATGCGTTCCAGCACGTCATGAGACGTCTACGTATATAATGACTATGCTCGGTGCGACCTGAATCACCATTTATTCTGGTTACAGACTGTGTCACAACAGTCAAATTGACTTTTTCGGTTAAACCTCTACTGTTACGTATATATGATCTATGATAGAGCTTCATTACAGGTACCGACTAAAACGGCAGCAGTGCATGCTAATGTCATTGGTCCTTATTCCATATTTCTAAAGGGTCTTATTTGGGGAGATACCCCTCCCTCCTCATGGTAGAACAAACAACTCTATTTTTTTCAAAGTATGATATATAGGAAGTCAAACAGATTATTGTGGTCATCAGAATGGGTGGTGGGGGTGTATTTTAGAGCATTTTAGTGATTTACCCTGAGGAAGATTGTTGTGATTTATCAAAAACACTGAATTGTCAAATACATTTATTTTAAAACATTTGTTTATGTCATATTTGGCCCCAAAATGTCAACAATGATGAGACACATTTTCAACAAAACAAGTTAGGTTTCTTCTAAATCTGTTTTCACCGTCAGATGACAAAAAGTGACAAAATTATAGTCAAAAACATTTTGACCTTTGGAATAATTTTGTGCAATATTGTCCATAACATTGTCAATATACACAGCAGAGTATTATTTAAGGTCTTAAAATCATATCAGTCCATTCCCCAAACTTAGAAAATTAAAATCTTTGACAAAAATCAATAATTATTGTGTAAATATTGTCCCTGTACTAATATTAACCCCTCATTTTTCGGAAAAATCGAAATTTTTAACAGACTGGGATCATTTTTAGACCTTAAACATTATCTGTCATGTAAAATGATGATGTCATGGACAATTTACAGCAACATTTATTGCAAAGTCAAAATGTTTTTGACTTAATTTCTTTTTGTCATCTGACACCAAAATCAATTTAGAAGCGGCTGAAATTGTTTTATTGAAGATGTGTCTCTTCATTGTCGACATTTTGATATCAAATATGACATCAAATACATTTATGAAACATATTTATTAGATAATTACGTGTTTTTGATAAATCGCAAAAATCGTCACCAGGGTATATCGCTACATTGAGGTCAAAACGTAAGCTACGTATGTAACTATGGTTCCATGAATCCCGAATGACCGCCAGAGGCGGTGCTTCAAGCACTGAATGATCATTCTTGCGCATGTGCAGGTCGAGAAATTAATAACAACAAAGTCACCTGTGACCTCCGGTGACCCACGTGAATCTATAAAGTCACATGACACCGGAAACACAGTCCCACAATCTTCTTGCGTAACCACAGAAGATTCCGAGGGACTGAACGCTCTGGCGGTCATTCGGGATTCATAGAACCATAGTTACATACGTAACTTACATTCTATTTCATCCCTTCTGACCGCCAGAGGCGGTGCTTCAAGCACTGAATGACTAATATCAAGAAGGTCCCGAGGAATCCCCGGAACCAAAAGTCATTCACCTCGCTCAAGAGCGGCGTTGACGGAGGACGCCCTCCAACGGATGTGGAGCGGCCACGTTCACCTTGTAGAACCTGGCGAAGGTGTTCGAAGACGTCCACGACGCTGCTTCACATATAGTCTCCAGTGGAACCCCCGCCTGTGCAGCCCAGGAAGTGGAGATGCTCCTGGTGGAATGGCACCTCACACCTGTGGGCAGCCGCCGACCACACCTGGCGTAAGCCTCAGCAATGACACCAACAACCCAGTGTGACAGACGCTGCTTCGACAGTGGAAGGCCCACACGGGGTCCCCCAAAGCACACAAACAGTTGACCCGACTTGCGTAGTGCCGCGGTCGCACGCAGGTAAGCGGCCAGCGAACGGACCGGGCAGAGATGCTCGGAGCCAGAGCCCGAGTCAAAACGAGCAAGACGCAAGGGGCCGACCGGGGTCGCAGAGGGAACCTTGGGGATAGAAGATGGATTAGGCCAGAGAGTAACCTCTGAACCATCCGGGTTCCACTGGCAGCAGGGGTCCTCGACAAAGAACGCCTGCTACTCCCCCACGCGCTTAGCCGAGACCATCGCCAAAAGGAACGCAGTCTTCATGGACAACCATTTAAGGCTCACCTCTGCCAATGGCTCAAAAGGCGGAGACCCCAGGGCCTCGAGCACCACAGCCAAATCCCATGAAGGCACCACGTGGCGTCTGGGGGGATGCAGTCTCCGGGCACCCCTCAGAAACAGGGAGACCGTCTTATTGACACCAACAGTAGCACCATCCACCCCAACATGCCAACACGAAATAGCCGCCACATATACCCCCAGAGTAGAAGGAGACTGCCCCTTGTCGAGGAGGTCCTGCAGAAACTGGAGAACCGAAGGGACAGGACAGCATACAGGGTCCAGCCCACGGTCACTGCACCACTTGGCAAACAGTTTCCACCTATTAGCATACAATATGCTTGTGGACGGCGCCAGTGCATTGCAAATAGTGTGGCCCACACCACCGCCGAACACAGAAAAATCTACACCCGGCCGTGCAGCGGCCAGACCCAGAGCTGTAGGCGATCGGGATTGGGGTGTAATACCCGACCCCCCATCTGTGATAACAGGTCCCCCCTGCAAGGGAGACGCATCGGCAAGTTGCAACATGGCCTGTGCAGCAGCGGAAACCAAGTCCTCCCCGGCCAGAATGGGGCCACCAGGAGGAGCCGGTGTCCCCCCTGAAGGACCCGGAGAAGCGTCGGGAAAATGAGCGGCAACGGCGGGAAAGCGTACAGCAGGACCTGCGGCCAATCGTGCGCCAGCGCATCGCGGCCCATCGGGCTGGTGACGTCCCCCAGAGAGAACCAGAGAGGGCAATGGGTGGCTTCCCTCGAAGCGAAGAGATCCACCTCTGCCCTGCCGAAGGCCCCCCAAATCCGTTCCACCACCTCCGAATGGAGCATCCACCCTCCCGGCGGCAACGCATGGCGAGACAAGAAATCGGCCACCTGATTCCGCTGACCCGGTAAATGCGCCGCACGTAAGCCCGCCAGCCGAGGCCACGCTCACGTGAGTATCCGAGCCGTCACCTCCGTCAGCCTGACCAACCTGGTTCCCCCCATGTGGTTGATGTGGTAGACCACAGAGGTGTTGTCTGATCGCACCAGAACATGTCGGCCTCTCAGATACAGCAGGAACTGGCGAAGCGCCAAATGCACCACTAGGAGCTCTAAAACATTTATGTGCTCCCGCCTCGATTGAGGGGACCACGTACCCTGGGTCACTCGGCCTTGCCACGTCGCACCCCAGCCCGTGGAAGACGCATCCGTATAAACAACTTCTCTCCATGCCGGACAAACCCCCAGCCAGATGCCGTGCTCCAGCCAGAATCTGTCCCGCCATGGAGTCAGGGCCACAAGACACCGATGCGATACACGCACCAACACCCGTCGGTGTACCCACCGCGACGGATCCAGACCCCGGTCGTTCAGCCAGATTTGCAGGGGGCGTAAGCGGAGCAGGCCCAAAGGAACTACACCAGCAACCGTGACCAGCTTGCCCAGGAGCCGAAGGTACTTGGCAAAAGGGAGCCTCCTAGCCCCGCGAAAAGCGGAGAGGGTCTCCCCTATATCCTCGACCCGCCGTGGGGAAGGCCGAGCCATCATGGAGACCGTGTCGAGAGCAACCCCCAGAAAAACCGTGGCCTGGGTTGGACTCAACTTGCTCTTGGGGAGATTGACCCTGAGCCCCAACCGCCGTATGTGCTCGAGGACAGTCTCCGTGTCCCGAACAGCCCGAGCGCGCGACGGTGCACAAATGAGCCAATCGTCCAGGTAAGGCAGTATCTTCAACCCCCGTGCCTGTAATGGGGCCAGCGCCGCTGCCACAACCCGCGTGAATACGCGGGGCGACAGTGAGAGACCGAACGGGAGAACCCTGAACTGAAAATGGCGGCCCTGAAAAACAAAACGTAGAAACTTCCAATGAGGAGGAGCGATCGGGACGTGGAAATACGCATCCTCCAGATCGATGCTGGTGAACCACTCGCCCCTCGATACAGTGCGAAGCACCTCCGTGGTGTGTAACATGCGGAACGATAACACCTTTAAAAACATGTTGAGACCTCTCAGGTCCAGCACGGGACGCAGGTCCCCTGTCTTTTTCGGGACCAGAAAATATCTGGAATAAAAAACCCCTGGATCCTGCAGGGGATCCACAGGCATGATCGCACCCTTGTCCACCAAGGTTCGAATCTCGAGTCGTAACACCTGGGCCTTGGCCGGGTGGACGTGTGTGACCCGGACTGGGCCAGAAACGGGAGGTTGGCGGTGGAACTGTAGTCTGGAACCCCCGGACAATATGGTCAATACCCCCACGTCCTGGGTGTGGGCAGCCCAATAACGGAGCTGCTCCAGGGTGAAACGACCGACCCCCGGATCTCACCTGCGTCCCCCCCGACCCCTAGTGGATCGGGAGGTTTGCCGACTCTTTCGCTCCATGCGGGGCAGACGAGCGGCCTGCGTCTGAGGTCGATCGCCACGAAAATGGTCATACCTCGTAAGCGGTCGCCGAGGAACAGCAAAGGGATCCGCCGAGGGAGGGGAAACCCTTGGGGGTGGACCCGGCGCAGGCGCCCGCGGAGGTGCACGCCGGTGAAGGCCCGCCAACTGGTGACGCGTCTGGGTGGCCTGTGCCGTACGGTGCAGAGCCTCCATTGCCGCCGAACCAAAGAGTTCCCCCGGGTGGACCAGGAGACCCCGCAGAGTCCTCCTACAGGACTCGGTCAGAGGAGACTGGGACAGCCAGACTTGCCTCCGAGCCAACGTGAGAGTGGAGAGAAGGCGGCCCAGCTCCCTTGACATAAACGCAAAAGCCTGCAGAGAAGTGTCAACAAGACCCTGCGTAGGCAAATCTAGACCAACGTCCTCCAGTGACGCAGCCAGTCCCAGCAGCAAATGGGACAGGGAATTCCCGATACGCCCCATACGAGTCCCGGCCTCATAAGCTCTACACAAAAGCTCATCAGTGGCCCGACATTGAGGGCGCGGGCACCTCGCATCGGACCTGAGGGCCTCCTCTGGAGACACAATAAGGGAGGCCACTGCCGGTTCGACCGCCGGCATGCGATCCAAGCCCCATTTTGGCGCCTCCTGCATGGAGGCAAGCGCCCTACCATCGGCAGTAGGCTTGGAATACGCCTTTGTGTCGGTCCAGCAGGCATGGAGCTGACCGACAAACTCCGCGGAGGGGGTAACCAAAAAAGAGGTGGACAAAACCTGCCGCCTAAAAAAGGCACTCGAGGCAGTAGACTGCGCGGGGGGGGCGTCCAGGTGCAAGCGCGCCAGCGCAGTACGAATGGCGGAGATGGCAGAGCCCTCACCATCCCCCGCAGAGACATCAGACACACAAGTGCCCAGTTCAGACGCCTCTGTATCCACGTCCGCCGATTCAGGCGAATGCAGGTCGGCATCCCGAAAATGCGAGTCAGACACTGCCACAGACAGGACGTCCTGGTCGTGAACAGACGCCTCGTCCTCATGCCCCTGCACAACCACCCCATGAGCAGGACCAGCTCCGTGAAGGGACTGGAGGAGAGCCTTCATCTGGGCCAGCTCCGAAGACAAGTGGTCGACCTTCACCGCTAGCCCCGATGGACGACCCACCTTGGATCGTTTCCTGGCAGAGACCGCGGCTCCTGTAGCGGAGCGCTTCCGTGCAGCGGAGGGGGCGGCTCCCGCCGCGGAGCACCCCACCACCGTGGCCTGCCCATCCGGAAGCAGAGAGGAAGACAACCTCTGCGGCCAGCACGTAGAACCCTCGCACGTGGCCAACCGGGCATTACGTAAGGACAACGGTATTACCCGACAGTCCACACACGCCGCGTCGGTGAGGCCGTCCCAAAGGTGGTCCACACCGAGGCACGAGGCGCACCGATCGTGCCCGTTGTCCAAATCCAGCGGCACCGAACAATCCTTACAACAAGGAGAGGCCAGCATGACGTCGGGTCAGGTCGAGTCGCAGACCAATAGCGACCCAAAACGCTACAAAAACAGACCCACCCGAACGAACACGTCACTGGTGGAGTCAAAAAAGTAAAGCGAGCAGGGAACGACCACTGCCGATAGCCGGTAACAATACCAATTATCTTAACCAGCAACGAGGAAGCCGAACACGGCAGCGTCGTGCGGAAGCAAGCAGCTGAACAAGCTGATTGTACTCTGTGTAACAAAAAAGTCACGCCGAACACGGCACCAGACACGCAAGCCCACTCCTCATCGTAAACGGCAACAGGAAAATACTCACCAGGGACCCACTCCGCAGCAGCAGCCCACGCAGCCCAGGAGGACGAGACGCGCTCGCAGCTCCCACCACAGGTCACGGGCCGATAGCAGTGAGCCGCAAAAGACTACAGCAGTATGTGGCGTCCGTTCAGAAGAGCAACACTCGACCTTACGCGAGAAGAACAAAAGGGGACTGTGTTTCCGGTGTCATGTGACTTTATAGATTCACGTGGGTCACCGGAGGTCACAGGTGACTTTGTTGTTATTAATTTCTCGACCTGCGCATGCGCAAGAATGATCATTCAGTGCTTGAAGCACCGCCTCTGGCGGTCAGAAGGGATGAAATAGAAACACCCCTGCTACAAATTTCAGAGACGACAAGAACCATTTTCTAACTTTTTATATATCAAACTTGAAATAAAATAGGATTGTGTTTTGTTCTACATGGGGAGGGGGATCTGATTTTATAAGGTGTGTTCACACCAAACGTGACTTTAGCGACTAGATTACATTCAAAATGTTTAACTTTAATTGCTTTTAGAAGTTTTTTTTTTTTTTTTTTATCATTTTAAATGCTGTCTGAATGTTTTGAGTGTAACTTCTCTAGGACTCCCGTGAAAAAGATGTTTTTAACCTCAATGGGACTTTTCCTGGATAAATAAAGGTTAAAAAAATTGAAATATATATGCAAAATGATGCAACGTCAAGAGACTTCCCTTGAAGCAACGCAACTCGTGCGATTAAGTTGTTGGAAGTCACAACCAGTTGAAAATTTTGAATGTATAACCAAATTTGAGTGACGTTGTGTTGTGATCTTCAGTCAGCAATGAGTTCCTCCTCACTGAGGTAGATAAAGCAATGAAGTGAGCAAAAAGCGTGACTATGTTCAAGAGACTCATCATTGAGGACTTAAACATTAGTCACTGAAGTCGCATTCAGTGTAAATGCACCTTCATGTTTGTGTTTGAAATGATAAATATATATCTATATATGTTTTTTAAAAGTAAAAAACACAGTTTTACCATATACTTGTTTTTAACTTTAAAATTGGAAGAGAATTTAAATATTTTGTTTACTTTTAAAAGTAGAAATGTGTTGATTGTGTTATCTGCTCTATAGGTTACCTTTTGTCACCAGCCATTAATAATTGTTCCTTACGTCAAAAGCCAAAACACAAAGACAACTGAATAAATGGATTACAATAGTTAATTGGGTTTCAAATAATCAATATACCTTTCTAAGTCATTTTATAATATTTTAACATTAGGTCCATGTGGACACCAGAATCTGTAATCACATTTTTTAATAAGATTTTACTAAAATGTGAGTAAAACATTAATAAATGGATGAACTCTTAGTTGCTGCTAACACACTATAGAGTTGAGGTGAGTGTGCCGACATGTATAAACTGAAAGAAAGAAAATATTGATATTTTTCATAGTAAAACAAACAGATCTTCTTGGTGAGCTTCCAAAGGCAAAATGATCAAACAGTAACAAGTACACACAGGGGTGGGTGGGCCATCGTGAGTACCAGGAGTTTTCTTGGTGGGCCGATCAATAACGAGCTGATGAACAGCTGTTTTTTCCTTTATGTATTATATATTTCAACAACACTGTGGCAGCACAAGGAAAAAAACAGCTAAAAATGGAGAATGTAAGTTAATAAATGAAAAGGCAGAGAAATTAAAAGACAAGAATTATCCTTCAATGGACACACAATCACAACACCAGCCACTATGACTTTTTGGACAGGTGTTGTGATAAATTCTGTGACCCAACACAATGATGATTCTTGTCCACTCAATAGCACACGATGGCTGAAGTCAGTGACTAAATGCAAACTCCAGCCACTTTGTTTCAGCTACCAACAGTCACAACCAGCTACCAGAGCTGGTGGTTCATGGTGGCTCCACTGGAGCAACTGGAACAACCATTTAGTCTGGTAACCAACTGTGTCACAACAGCCACATGACTGTTCTGACCAAAATAGCAGCTAATGTTTAATTATCTTCTGCCTGCTCTGAAATGACTTTTAAAGTAAATAACCTGACTAAACTTTTACCATTATAGATGATCTTTGATAGAGCTTACAATGTGTGTGACCTGGTGGTATTCCTACGCACAGATTTACAAATCGCTGAACACACGTGACTTTTCTGCAAATAGAGTTTAGCAAAAGTCACAGAACTCATCCAATCTAAGCCCAATATTTACAGATCACACATCAAAGTACATTTGCAAATACTTTAGCTACAATAATGGTCCCATAGCATATACCTGATAATCTTAAATGTGTAAACTGATCTGTTATTGGCAGCTAATAATCAGCTTTTATTGCATCACATCTTTATAAAATATGCATTTTCCATTTTTTAACAGATCTGTAAATATTGGGTTGGTACCTACCTGCACTACAGTGAACATTCTCCTTTCATGAATGAGAAACCTTAATGTAAATAAAACATTTGAGTAGTGCTGCCTATTTGTTTTTATCTCTGAATAAATGTCTATTTTTGCTCCCAAATATCAGACTTTTTGAACATATGTTCTCCTTTGGGGGAAATATCAGAGTATAGAGCCCATGTTCACTAAGACCAGTAAAGGCAATGATGGTGGTTTCTCTTAAATTAGGTGTTGTAATGATTACGGGAACACGTTTTTTGTAAACTCAACATTAAACTAGTGGAGGTCGTGGGATCTTTGGACAGGATTTAATTCGTGGATGGAGATCTGTCAGTTTTCAGAGGGTCACATGCATTGTTTACAATACTTATAAATGTTACTTTCTCTGTTTGATTCAGTTTGTTTCAGATTAAAAACTGGTGCTGATGACAGATTGAAGGTCAAGCTACCTGCTTGATGATTTTCAGATCATGGCTGGTTCTTGGTAGAAGTTTTGATGTTTTGACACAGTGGGACAAAGCTCTGACATGACATAGGATAAATGAAGAACCATCAGTCTGGATTATTTACTTGGTATGAATTTAGGAAGAAGTTATTGGTGTTAAACTACATTTGTATTGAATCTGTCTGTGACAGCATCTGATTAGAAAACAAGATAAACCTCAGACTCAAAGATACATGTAATATTTAATGTTCACATATACACTATACCTGTAACCTTTCAGTACCTGACCTTTGAGGTTTGACTCTGGGGGCTGTTCACAGGTAGAGAGAGGATTCATTACATCAGATATCATAGTGACAGAGAACTACACTGTGTGTGTGTTATTCTCTGAGGCCACACCTTGTATCATTACCTGCTGACTCAGCCTCAGTCCCACAGGGATTGGTCCAATCAAAGGTGTGAAGAAAAACAAAGTAAACACATGAAGATAAACCCAACCCTCCATTCAACCAACGTGTTTCACTGAGCAACAACATTCTTTAGTCATGTAACCACCATGTTGCTCTCCTGATAATAAAGAGTCTGAACATTCTGAATCTGACCGCAGAAGCTGAATTTAACACATTCCTTGAGTCAGCCAGTTTGTAGGTGAATAAAAAGCCTGTTATTTACGTGGTGCAATTCACAGAGCATACGCAAACCATGATATAAACGCAAACTGCGCCGCAGCCACCTGTGCTCATAGTTACCGCTGGTGAGATCCGCAAATTAAATCAGTGCAATTTCACCTTCACCTTGGGATAGTTTAGAACTCCTAGCACCTTACATCTCTTCTGAAAATGTTCTCTTGGGTGCAGGGCTGGACTGGGACAAAAAATCGGCACAGGCATTTTTAACTGAGACTGGCCCACCAGGTATTGATAGAAAGACAATGAAGCCTGTGAATGAAAACGAACTTTCTTGTGGCAATGCTTATACACTGTGTTGTTGGTGTATATTTACTTGTCTAATAAACTTAAACCTACACCATCCTCCCAGTCCTGTTATTCTATACAGTACTTAACAGAAACCTAAAAGCTGCTTGGTCTAGTTAACCTCCTGAACAATGTACAACATATAATGGGATCCTGAAATTAGGACAGAAAGGAATAGAGGTGAGACATGATCACTGATGAATATTAAAATGAATAAATGGCAGATTTAGTGGTATTTTCATAGACTATTTTTTCACCACATCAGCACATCAACACAGAACATTTCCTCAAACATGGCAACCTTTAAAAAGTGTAAGGAGACAAACAGAGAAAGGTGAGAAATAAACACCTGATGAACTTGATCAGATGATCAAGGTACTGGTATCTTCACTCTAGAAAAATAGTTGAATCATGTATTCTATACAGTACTTTACTTGTTTGCTCTCAAGTCAGATACAAAACTTGTTTTCTGGACTGTACTTTGTACAATGACAGTAAAGTTTAATCTAATCTGAAACATTATAAAGAGTGTTTTGATAATTTCATTTTACCTCATCAGGCTACAAAAATAACTTTCTCAACAGTTCACTCTTCTCAGCGTGTCACGGTTAGCTGTTGGTGTGGACCCAAATGCAGGAAAAGATGGAGGCAGGATGCAAGAGTAGCGTTCTTGGAACCAATCCATGTTTTTAATTCAAAAATCCAAAATCAAAACTAAAATCCAAAACAGGCAGCATGAAGGAATCAGGGAACAAGACTTGAGACGAGGAAGGCGACAACAAACCTGACATCACACACAACGAACCAGCAACCACACTGTGACCAGGGCACTCATTAAATAGTGGAGGAGGCCTGATTAGGAATGGGCCACACCTGGGTGCAAACATGAGGGAGCTACTCAATCACCAAGCACTCACACAGACATCACTGGGGGGTGGAGCCACAAGCAGGAATCCCTGAAACACAGACACGAGTTAACACAAGACTAGACTCAAAATAAACAAAGACAGAGAAAAACTAAACTTAACCAACAGAACATGACATAACCCCCCCTTTAAGGAGCGGGTTCCAAACGCTCTCAACACAAAATCTAACCACCCAAACACCAAACCAGGGTGGGTGGACGGGGGCCCGGAGGAGGGTCAAAACCAAGTTAGGCAGCCTTCCATGAGGAGACCAGGGCTCTCGCGGCCTCCCATGAGGCGGAGCCGACGAAGCAGGGGACCAGGAGTCCGGCGGCCTCCCATGAGGCGGAGTCGGCGAAGCAGGGGACCAGGAGTCCGGCGGCCTCCCATGAGGCGGAGCCGGCGAAGCAGGGGACCAGGAGTCCGGCGGCCTCCCATGAGGCGGAGCCGGCGAAGCAGGGGACCAGGAGTCCGGCGGCCTCCCATGAGGCGGAGCCGGCGAGGCAGACGGGAAGACCTCCGGCGAAGAGCGCTCAGACGAGGCAGGCGGGAAGACCTCCGGCAAAGAGCGCTCAGACGAGGCAGGCGGGAAGACCTCCGGTGGGCCGGGCGAAGACGGGACAGACGGGAAGACCTCCGGCGGGCCGGGCGAAGACGGGACAGGCGGGAAGACCTCCGGCGGGCCGGGCGAAGACGGGACAGGCGGGAAGACCTCCGGCGGGCCGGGCGAAGACGGGACAGGCGGGAAGACCTCCGGCGAAGAGGGCGAAGACGGGACAGGCGGGAAGACGGGACAGGCGGGAAGACCTCCGGCGAAGAGGGCTCAGACGAGGCAGACGGGAAGACCTCCGGCGAAGAGGGCTCAGACGAGGCAGACGGGAAGACCTCCGGCGAAGAGGGCTCAGAAGGGACAGGAGAGCTGGGAGTTGGCGGCCTGGTGCGGGGAGCCGGCACTGGCGGCGACGTTGGTGGCCTGGTGCGGGGAGCCGGCACTGGCGGCGACGTTGGCGGCCTGGTGCGGGGAGCCGGCACTGGCGGCGACGTTGGCGGCCTGGTGCAGGGAGCCGGCACTGGCGGCGACGTTGGCGGCCTGGTGCGGGGAGCCGGCACTGGCGGCGACGTTGGCGGCCTGGTGCGCGGAGCCGGCACTGGCGGCTGGGCAGGCGGCGGCCTGGTGCGGGGAGCCGGCACTGGCGGCTGGGCAGGCGGCGGCCTGGTGCGGGGAGCCGGCACTGGCGGCTGGGCAGGCGGCGGCCTGGTGCGGGGAGCCGGCACTGGCGGCTGGGCAGGCGGCGGCCTGGTGCGGGGAGCCGGGACTGGCGGCAGGGCAGACGGCGGCCGGGTGCGTGGAGCCGGGACTGGAACGCTAGCCTGACAGCTAGGGGACACAGGAACGCTAGCCTGGGAGCTAGGAGACACAGGAACGCTAGCCTGGGAGCTAGGAGACACAGGAACGCTAGCCTGGGAGCTAGGAGACACAGGAACGCTAGCCTGGGAGCTAGGAGAAACAGGAACGCTAGCCTGGAGCTAGGAGAAACAGGAACGCTAGCCTGGGAGCTAGGAGAAACAGGAACGCTAGCCTGGGAGCTAGGAGAAACAGGAACGCTAGCCTGGGAGCTAGGAGACACAGGAACGCTAGCCTGGGAGCTAGGAGAAACAGGAACGCTAGCCTGGGAGCTAGGAGATACAGGAACGCTAGCCTGGGAGCTAGGAGATACAGGAACGCTAGCCTGGGAGCTAGGAGATACAGGGACGCTAGCCTGGACGCTAGGGGACTGGCGGGGTTGGCCCTTTCTTCTCAACCGACCTCTACCTCGTTGTAGGCTCTGCGGTCCTCCCAAAGCCAGTCGAGTTCCCCAGTAGGAATCCCTGACAGGATCCTCCTCAGTCAAAATCCTGCCTGCCCTGACCTCACGGAAGAGGCTTTGGAAATATAAAATCCTCTCCACAAAGTTCTTCTCCGCTGGGTCCACTGTTGGCTGGTTCGTTCTGTCACGGTTAGCTGTTGGTGTGGACCCAAATGCAGGAAAAGATGGAGGCAGGATGCAAGAGTAGCGTTCTTGGAACCAATCCATGTTTTTAATTCAAAAATCCAAAATCAAAACTAAAATCCAAAACAGGCAGCATGAAGGAATCAGGGAACAAGACTAGAGACGAGGAAGGCGACAACAAACCTGACATCACACACAACGAACCAGCAACCACACTGTGACCAGGGCACTCATTAAATAGTGGAGGAGGCCTGATTAGGAATGGGCCACACCTGGGTGCAAACATGAGGGAGCTACTCAATCACCAAGCACTCACACAGACATCACTGGGGCGTGGAGCCACAAGCAGGAATCCCTGAAACACAGACAAGAGTTAACAAGACTAGACTCAAAATAAACAAAGACAGAGAAAAACTAAACTTAACCAACAGAACATGACACAGCGACCCTGTAAATAAAAAATAAATAAGCATGCCTGTGGCACACATATAGCTACTCAAAGGGTAAACAAATGTAAACAAAGAGGGGGCTGGCTCACATCACGCTATGGTAACCCACAAGGACAGAATGTGAAAAAAGTCAGAAAAAACTGTGCTGGAAAAAAAATTAAAAATAAAATACATCTTTGCAATCGAATTTGCAAAACAAAAATCGTTTGTATCTATACATTCGATAAATCAGTTTTTTTTTGATACTACTACATAGTGCACTTTCATCAAATGAAAAACATTGAAGAGAGCAGTAGAGAAACTGTCATGCTAGCTAGCATGCACAGCTAGCTAAATTATAAAATGGCCTACTTCTAATGACTGTGTTAGCGTTAGCAAGCACAACAAAAATAAATTACACCCAAACTTGATTCATATGATATCTGACCCAGGTAGACGACAGTTCATCACTTCTTAGCTGTAGTTCAGATTCGCTTCACTCATCACCTGTGGGCTGTGGCCGCTTCAGATGCTGCTGAAGATGAAGCTCCACCATGGCCATCAGCAAACATCTGTGTTATTTTCACACATTTGGCAACATCTGCCTGAAGAGCTTGGAGCTTTTTATGTCAAATTTTTTTCCACGCGTCCTTTCCGCTTCTTGCTGCTATTCTCCACTTTCTCCTCTCGCTCTGTACGATTGATTGATTAACAGCCGAGGCCCAAGAGGGAAGGGCATCGGCACTCGGCTGTAATTGGTCCATCATATCATGAATACCATTACTAATACCATTAGTTTAAAAATGGTAAACTAATGGTATTAGTTTAATTAAACTAATGGTATTAGTTTAATTCACCCAGCGGTGCCTAGGTAAATTAAAATGGGACATGATCAACCCAAAAGACATAGTATTACAGCAATGTAATGCTTTAAATTTCTCCCAACTTATATCTGAGCCAACCAGACCCAACCCCAAAACCCCCTCATCATCCACATTAATTGACTTCATTCTAACTAATGCGTCTTCAAACTATCAACCTGGAGTTTTCAGCCAAATGATTGACCTCTGTGTCATTACATGTACACATTCTGGCTGCTTAGTCAACTGGCCTCCAGTAATTGTGACGAAGCACATTTTGAAGATCTTTAACACGCAGTCCTTTCTTCAAGACATTGCAGCAGTAAATTGGGACAGAATCATCCTTTTCTCCTCCTTAGGTGGTGCCTGGTCATATTTCAAGAATACTTTTAGCCTAATCATCAACAAACGTGCCCCGCTGAAAAAAATGAAGACCAAATGTCCCTGGTTCTCCAATGACCTTGCAGAACTTATCTAACAATAATGCCCTGTGGAGGAAAGCCTATTCTTTCCATGTTGACTGGCTTGCCTTCAGGCAATGTAGGAATAAAAGTACACAGTCAATCAGGAAGGCCAAAATCTCCCACTTAAAGGCCCCATTTCATGTTATTTTTCACCCATCTCTATTTGTTCTGAGAACCCGATAATTTTTTAGGTTTATTTTCCCAAACTTGCCTGTTTTCCAGAGTATTAGCTTCTGAAAAGTCACTTTATGAGCAAATCTACATAAACAGGCTGATTTGTGGCCTACTTATGCATATTCATGAGTGGGCGTGTCTATAGACGGGACACTGACTTCCCAGAGGACGACCCGCCCTCCTCCCACCTACTCCGTAGCCGAGCTCATGCTGCTTTATAAACACGAGACAGAGTGTGGGGGCGGGGCGTTCACCGGTTCATGCATAGACTGTAGAAAATACATACATAGCACTGCGCATAGGATGCTGACATGCTCACTTTCGTGGGCATGTCTGTTTACATGTCAATCACGGAAGAAAGCTTCCTGGAGGCGTGGCTTCTCCAGCTCAGTGTCGTGTCAAATTTGTCATCAAAGTAGGAACGAGTCATCAAATTGGAGCTAGGTGTTTGGGCTCACCCTGCACTAAGAAAGGAGCAAATCACCCTCTAACTAACGATTGAAGGAATTAATGAAAAAAACACTTTGGGCATGTGTATGAAGCCCTAATAGCACTTAATGATGATTAAAACACAGAAAAGTTGATTTAGCTTAAAATGGGCCCTTTAAGGGAGATATAAATCCGATGCAAAGAAGTTCTGCAAAACAGTGCACTCTATATTATCTCCCACATTTCCTGTCGATAGTGCACTTGTGTTTAAATATTACCTAATCGCTCTAGACTACGTTTGGAAACGCTCTTAGACTGGTGGAAACAATAGCTCTAGAACTGGCCTATTTGACCGCTCTAAACTTGATTTGGGAGCTCACATAGCCTCCAAAATCCTACAACATTTTACTCACACTAAGGTCCGTCGGTGTGAACGCATCTTTAAATGACAAAAACTTAAATCTATGGTTAGATCTAAAGTAGATGAAAAGATTGATGAAAGGTCGCCCTCATATTTTAACTTGTATGAGGGGGACCATCTTGGGTCCCTCAGAATTTGGATTTTCAAGTAGGTTTAAACTAGTTATTCTGAAGATAATTAACCCCTCTCAAATTAAAGGAACAGGATAAGTGTGGGTTATTTTATCCAGATTATTTTTTTACCAATTATCTTTCATGATCTGGCGAAAAAATCATTTCTGTTTCAATATACCATACAAGTACTAGAGAAAGTCCCCCCATTTGTAGAGCAGGTGGTCTCTGAGGAAGGTCCAGTCCACGCACTGCCCCGAGGCGGCAGAGCCGCAGACCAAGGGCCTCACCCCACATCGCACCCGCAGGCACGCAAGGGCACGGCCCACCCAGAAAGACTCCCACCAAGACCGGCTCAGCTAGCAAGCTGAGCCCACCAGACCCCGAGGGCACCCCCCTGCACCGGGAACCCCCAAGGACAAGGCCCCTCAGTGCCCTCCCCCAGCCTCAGGCGGTGCAAGGACTGCAGCCCAGCCTCCGTCACCTGCCGAACAACACAAGCCATGGGGCGACGCCCCCCACCGGTGCGCAACCAACAGCCGCCGCCGCGAGAAGGAGTCACACCAACGGCACATACTTGGCGTTGTGCACCAGCCCCCAGCCAAGGGTGACCGGAGCCACTCATCGGCCGGCAGACAGCGAGACAGTCCATCCAGGGAATTGAAAGCGCCCCCCACCCACCGGAACAGCGAGCACCACCTCCCAGCAAACAGCATCATCCCGAAGAGCCACGCAACCCTGCCCCAACCCCAATACAGAGGCCAGCATCTCCCCAGCGCACCCACTCCCCACAATGATGCGTCAGGCTGCCCATGGCCCATATACCGCGGACACCGTCCCAAAGACCACCAGGAGACGAGCCAGGCACCAGCCACACCCGAAGAGGAGAGGCACTCCCACAAGGCCGACCCAGGAACGACCCCCAATGCCCCCCAAAGGCCCATTGCCCCGACACGCTTGACCTCACCACCCCAATGTAATTGTGCGCTACACTGTGATCCAGCCATCAACAGAGGGGCCGGGCTCCCACCTGACAGGCCTAAATTTGTGACCCCACCCACCACTCTGTTATGGTACGTCTTTATTGCCCAATGGAAAGGTACTTCCCTATCCCTTGTGTGAATAGGGGACCTAATATTGGGATTCAAATTAGATTTGAATCGAATCCCGATATATCAGTTGAGTGTATCTATACGCCACAGTAACCAGTGCTTAAACCACACACATATCAGGATGTGGCGCACGTTCAGGTGTGTTGCATGTCGGGGTGTGGCAGAAACATAGCTGACCATTTTTAAGGATTATATCTCAAACTTTCCTGCATTGTTCTGTGCAAATATTATACCTATGATTTCTGTGATGACATTGGGTTTACAAGTAACTGCACTTCCTAGTGGTGAGGGACAGAGCTGCAGCTAAAGTTGGGTTCATTGTCATTGGTTGATGAAATCACATGGTGAATGGGTTTGTTTGGTCAAGAGGCTCAGGGGCCATTTTGATGTAAGAACTCATGAGCATGCTGAGCTCATTCCTTTCCATCCACCTGTGTTGAGCTGCTGAGAAGCTTTGTTTGTAAGTTTACATGCTTTATTTCATATGTTTGTTTACGTTTATGAATATGCTGTGTTTGTTTAGATATTTATATATTTTTCTCTGTGCACTTATGTTTAGTTTCACAGAGCTTCTGGGTCACATTGTAAGAAAACTGAAAGACAAAGATAAACAGTGAACAGTTAAAACTTCTACGTCTGAGTCTTTATTCAACTATTCAACTTTATTCAAGTACCTGGAAATCTGTTTAGCTATCTGTCACAAAGTTCATCTTCACGGACGGAGGGGACAGAATAGTGAAAAAACAGCATTACAGCAAGATCAACACAGCAAGATACTTGCTTTCCATCCATCTTTAGAAGCTGATAACACACCTAAGATGGACCACAGCGAACGTTTCAGAGAAGCTGCATCTGTGAAGTCACATGTAACCAGGTCCATGGCTAGCTCTTCAAGAAGTTCAAGCAATTCTGCAGCAAGTCTTGTGGCAGCTAAAGCACGTGCCAAAGTAGAAGCAATTCGTGCTCGTTCTACTTTTGTAAAGAAAGAGTCGGCGCTTATTGTAACATAGATTGTTAAGTTAGCTGGGTTAGGTGCACTGACTGCGGCTACAGTGATTAGCGGCAACAGAAGATGGTTCGTTATAGGAGCCCGAGATGTGAATGAAAACCAACAGACCAGTAGTATAGTTATGTTTGTATTGTTATATAAAATAAAAAAAAATATTAGTGGGTGGTAATGATATGGAAAAAATAATACCAGAAAAAAAAAATACAAATGTAGTCAAAACAGTTCGAGTAGCTCACCAGCTCACACACCGTGTGTGTGAGCAAAAGTCCTTAGGGAATGCAATCCAACAGGATGTGCAAAGGTTCATGTATTGCTCCCAAAGTTCATTAAGGAGTGCAAGGAAGGAAAAAATATATAATCCAGCAGGGTTTTTTGGTTGTGGAAAACTAGGAAGATGACAGGACTGCAGGGAGGAACTGGATTTATCCTACCGCATCCTGGCTCGTCATTCTGTGTTCACCAGTTGTTGAGTTGATCTCGTTCAGGATTTCATCCATATAAAAAACCTGACCTATAAGGCCAAAAACACAAATAAGTTTCTCTTTCAAACAATAAGTAGGTTAATAGATTACTGTAACCCAACATTCAAACTTAAAATAATGCATGAACACACATGCAAGATAATGTCCATGATTAAAATGTGTTACATGATACATTACAACAGAAACATAATTCCCATGAACTTCAAATTAACATAACTCACGAATCATTTTTAAATCAAAATCAATTACTATAGTAATCAATCATGTTCATAAGTGCACTTAATATCACAATCAAACATTTCCAATTCATAATCCTTTCAAAATACTCAAGCAGAGTTCATAAAATAAAAGGGTTGCGCAACTACCAATTGACAGAAACAAACACGTAGCTACGATTTAAACACACACACACAAACCAAACTTCATTGGCTTTTTTAGCGTTAGCCAAACAAAAGTGCTCAAAGTTGGTCAAAACTAAAAATAAGGGCCAACCAAGTTAATATCAGTTCAACTAAACTATTGCCTACCGTTCGGCGTCATTTTCTAAAAAAACAACTTAAATTAATTACCTTGAAGTTGAAGTTTAGGTGTTTTAGTCACTCGGTCTCCATGCACGGCCCGATGGAAAAAGTGCATGGAATCTGTATGGGGTTTTGCAAGAGCAAAACTTACATTTCAAAATAAACTTTAACATATACTGCTGACACTTCGTCGGTAACGTATCAAACTTACAACAAAACACTTACCGAAGTCTGATTGTCCAAAATGCTTTGTAAGTCTGCCTTTCTTGGTTAGCTTGAAAACCCACAGCATGCCACAGCCACAGCAGAGAGTGATTGGAATGTAAATTACAATGTTTTAAGGGAAATGGTAGCTGAGGGCACTGAAACAGGAAGTGGACCCTTCAAAATAATGCACCTGGACTAAATGCTGGTTACATTATGGTTGAAAAAACCTCCTATGGAGGCTGCTTTAATTACACTGAAGCAGGAGGAAGAAGTTGCTGCTGCATTAGGTGAGGCACAGGTTCTGGAAGCAGCAGCTGCTGATCCTGGATCTACGAAAGTCTCTGATGTATTAGATATTACAGCAATTCCCTGCGACACAAAAGAAAAAAGAACAACAGATTACGTTGAAGGACATTCAAGAATGCTTCCACAACCATCATTGCCACATTCAGAGGCTCGCATGGGACCTGCCCATCCTACTGTCTCTTATGTGCAGCAAGATGAAGATCACATGCTTCTTCCCACGCAAACAGTTGGGGCTAGACAAGTTACCACGCATGCTTATGATGACCAAGGTTTTAGTGAATCTAGAGGCCACACCACTAATTCCCCAGTTCATCAGTATAGCCCGGTTACTACCACACGCAGATACACATCAAGCAGGGAGCTACTACACCAAGCGCCCTCTTTGAGAACGTATGAACCACAAGCACCTGCCCCTGGGGATCCTTCTACAGATATAAATCCCTTTGTAGTTTACATGGCACGTTGTGAGCTCTTGACTTCTGGCATGACTAAGTTTGATGACCGTCCAGACAGTTATTGGGGATGGAGATCATCTTTCATGAATGCCATACAAGAATTAAAACTCACCTACAATGAAGAGTTAGATCTTCTGATTAAATGGTTAGGACACCATTCGTCAGAGCAGGTTAGAAGGATTAGGGCCGTTCATGTCACTGATCCGTGTGCAGGACTTAGGATGGCATGGGCACGCTTGGAAGAATGCTATGTATCCCCTGAGATAATGGAGAAGGTTCTTTTAGACAGGCTGGAGAGGTTCCCAAAAGTTGGCTTCAAAGATTTTTTGAAATTAAGAGAGCTCGGTGATCTGCTCAGAGAACTGGAGTCAGCAAAACTGGATGGTTATCTGTTGGGGCTTGCCTATCTGGATACATCACGTGGAGTTAAGCCAATAGTAGATAAATTACCATATGGGCTACAAGAAAAGTGGATGACACAAGGCAGTTTATACAAGCTACGAAATAAAGTCCAGTTTCCCCCATTTTCTTTCTTCACAGATTTTATCTGCAGAGAGGCTGACATTCGTAATGATCCCAGCTTTATACTCAATTCAAACATTGGGACAACAGCCAGGCTAGATAATCCTGCTCATAGGTATAATCAATCCAGAAATCAGGTATCATCACACAAAACTGAGGTCTCTTCATCTGCTTTAAGAAATCCAGCAGAGCCTTACTTTCAAGATTTAGAGGTAGACAAGCAGTGCCCTCTGCACAATAAGCCCCATCCACTTAAAAGATGTCGAGGCTTCAGAGCCAAACCAGATGAGGAGCGTAAAGCATTTCTCAAAGAGAGAAGGATTTGCTTTCGATGCTGTGCCTCAACTACACACATTGCCAAAGATTGTAAGGTGGCCATTCAGTGCAGAGAGTGTCAAAGCAATAAACACGTCACAGCTTTACATCCAGGACCAGTTTTATGGATAGGTAACTATCCTAACTTAGAGTATAGCGGGGAGAATAACGAAGATCCTCCGAACATAACATCGAAATGCACTGAGGTCTGTGGTGGCAATAATACATCACGATCCTGCTCTAAAATCTGCCTCATAAAGATACATCCAAAAGGAGAACCAGAGAAGTCAATAAAAGTGTATGTGGTACTTGACGATCAGAGTAATAGATCTTTAGCTCGCTCTGAGTTTTTTGAGATGTTTGGTCTTAAAGGGGAGAATTCTCCCTACACTCTGCGCACTTGTGCCGGAGTCACAGAGATGTCAGGGAGGAGAGGAACTGGTTTCATAGCCCAGCCTTTGGATGGAAGTCTCAGTGTCTCTCTTCCCACACTTATAGAGTGTAATCAAATGCCTGGAGATAGGTCAGAAATACCTACTCCTGAAGCAGCTAAACACTCCTCCCATCTTCAGTCCATTGCAACCTCATTCCTCCACTTGACTATGATGCACAGATTCTTCTTCTTCTTGGCCGTGATGTCCTACAAGTGCACAAAGTAAGGGGGCAGCGCAATGGGCCCAACAATGCCCCATATGCTCAAAGACTTGACCTTGGCTGGGTTGTAGTTGGGGACGTCTGTTTGGGTGCAGCTCACAGACCAAACACAGTTAACGTGTTTCGAACAAATGTTCTGGAGAATGGATGCCATTCTCAGTTCAATCCATGTCCAAACCGTTTTATCCTGAAAGAAAGGTTTTCAGCAATGAACAAGACTGAGCCTCTTAGCTCTCAAACTGACCACCTTTCTTACATTCTTGAACGTCAAGTGCAGGACACCAAAAACAGAAACTTAGGGAATTCTATCTTTGACAAAAGAGAGGATGATAACAAAGTTGCTCCTTCAATTGAAGACAAACAATTCATTCAATTAATGGACAAAGAGATGTTCCTGAATGATGAAAATAGTTGGGTGGCACCCCTCCCGTTTCGAAGTCAAAGGCCACGCCTTCCCAATAACAGAGAGCAAGTTCTGAACCGCTTTGCTAGCCTTCACCGTAGCCTAAAAAGGAAGCCTGAAATGAAAAATCAGTTTGTAGATTTCATGCAAAAAATTCTGGATAATGATCATACTGAATTAGCTCCTCCCCTACAGGACGGTGAAGAATGTTGGTATCTTCCTAGTTTTGGTGTCTAACATCCTCGCAAGCCTGACCAGATCAGAGTTGTTTTTGATTCTAGTGCTTCACATCAAGGCGTTTCACTGAATGATGTGCTTTTGTCTGGTCCAGACTTAAATAACAGCTTTCTGGGAGTGCTAATGCGATTTAGGTATGAACAAATAGCCATTACGGCGGATATTCAACAAATGTTTCACAGTTTTGTTGTCAGGGAAGACCACAGGAACTTCTTAAGATTTCTGTGGTTCAAAGACAATGATACAACTAAAGAAGTGCTGGAGTACAGAATGAAGGTTCATGTTTTTGGCAATCGTCCTTCGCCAGCAGTTGCTATCTATGGTCTCCGGCGAGCAGCTCTTCATGGAGAAGATGAGTTTGGAAAAAATGTGAAAGACTTTATATTCAGAAACTTTTATGTTGATGATGGACTCATCTCATTGCCATCAGCAAACGAAATCATTGCTCTTTTAAATGCAGCTCAAGAGATGCTTGCAGTCTCCAATTTAAGACTACACAAGATTGCATCAAATTCCTCAGTTGTTATGCAAGCTTTCCCACTAATGGACCATGCAAAAGACCTGAAAGATCTTGATCTTGATATCGATTCACTCCCAGTACAACGAAGCCTTGGACTGAGCTGGGATCTTGCTACTGACACCTTCACATTCCGCGTTGCTCACAGTGAAAAACCGTACACAAGAAGAGGAGTTCTTGCAAGCATTAACAGCTTTTTTGATCCTCTCGGTCTTGCAGCTCCTATCACGATTCAAGGGAAGCTGTTGTTGCGACAACTTACTTGCGACAGCAAAGATTGGGACACACCTATCCCAGCAGACAAAGAACAAGAATGGATGGTTTGGAGAGACTCTCTAAAATATCTAGAACATTTGAAAACATCCCGAACATATACTGCAGCTTCCTTCTCCAAAGCCCAGCGCAGAGAGATACATATTTTCTCAGATGCCTCCATTAATGCCATGCAGCAGTGGCCTATCTTAAAGTGATTGATGTAGAGGGAAAGTGCCATGTCGGATTCATTTAGGAAAAGCGAAGCTTGCACCAATGCCCGTCCACACTGTCCCTAGGCTGGTATTAGGTGCAGCTGTCCTGGCAGTTGAGATTTCTGAGCTGATTCACAACGAAATGAGTATCAACCCTGACAGCCTGAAGTTTTATACTGACAGTAAGGTGGTGTTAGGGTACATTCATAATGAAAAACGAAGATTTTATGTGTATGTCAGCAATAGGGTGGAGCGAATAAGAAGATCCTCAAGGCCTGAACAGTGGAATTATGTCCACACAAGACAAAACCCTGCAGATATTGCTACTAGAGCTATGTCAGCAACACAATTGTCAAACGCCAACTGGCTTACTGGTCCAGAGTTCCTCATGCAGACAGAAATAAACATCACACAAGAGACTTATGACCTTGTTGATTCTGAGACTGATGTAGAGGTCAGATGTAATACAACTACAGCCAAAGAGGCGCAAAAAAACCCTTGGTTCAAGTCGCTTTGAGTGGTTTTCTACTTGGCAATCGCTTGTTAGAGCAATTTCCAATCTCATTCATGTTCTTCAATCGTTCAAAATGCGTAAACGTGAGCAACAAAAAAGAGTGCAGTGGTTTGCATCAGTACTCAAAATCACTTTCACCTAACACCCTGTTGCAAGCAAAGAACATCATTGTTGGATGTACACAGAAGGAAACGTACCAGAATGAGATTACTTGCTTGGAGAAAGGGAAGGCGATTCCAAAAGATAGTCCTTTGAAGAGATTAAACCCTGTCCTTGATGAACATGGACTTTTGAGGATAGGAGGTAGACTCCGTCATGCACCTCTGGAACCTGATGAAAAATATCCCCTCATTGTTCCAGGCAAAAGCCATGTAGCAGCACTACTCATACATTACTACCATGAAAAGGTACATCATCAAGGCAGAGTTTTTACTGAGGGAGCATTCCGCACAGCTGGCATATGGATCATTGGAGCAAAAAGACGAATATCAAGTCATCTGCATCGATGTGTCACCTGCAATCGACTTCGAGGAAGAATGACAACACAGAAAATGGCAGACCTTCCCCGTGGTCGACTAACCACTGAACCCCTTTTACAAATGTGGGCCTGCATGTTTTTGGACCCTGGCAGGTTTCAACTCGTCGTACCAGAGGAGGTGCAGCCAATAGTAAAAGATGGGCAGTCCTTTTCACATGCCTTAGTGTACGTGCCATACACATTGAGCTTATAGAATCGATGGATGCATCTAGCTTTATTAATGCCTTGCGAAGCTTCTTTGCCCTGCGAGGTCCTGTGAAAGCGATCTACCCCGATTGTGGCACAAACTTTAAAGGAGCCTGCAAAGAGCTGCAGATCAACGTACAAGAAGATGCTCATGTATCCAAATATCTCAGCGAAGAAGGATGCACATGAACATTTAACCCCCCTGCGCTTCCCATATGAGGGGAGTATGGGAAAGAATGATTGGAGTTTCAAGAAGGATACTTGACTCTATGTTTTCTAAGGTCAGCCCCCCAAATCTCACACATGAAGTGCTTTCGACTTTGATGGCAGAGGTTTCCACAATAATAAATGCAAGACCTCTAACACCCATATCCACTGATGCAGAATCACCACTTCTCCTGACACCGGCAATGATTCTAACACAGAAGGTTTGCACACTTCTTCCTCCACCAGGAGCCTTTGAAGACGCAGACCTTCATCGACAACAATGGAAGCGAGTCCAGCATTTGGCTAATGTCTTTTGGATGAGATGGAAGAAAGAATATCTTTCAACTCTTCAAAATCGAAAGAAGTGGCAGGATGTTCAGCCCAATGTCAAAACAGGAGACGTGGTGCTGCTTAAAGAAACTCACACGAAAAGAAATCAATGGCCAATGGCTCTTGTTACCAAGACTTTCCCTAGCGATGATGGACAAGTCAGAAAACTTGAACTTAAGGTCACAAGGGGTGGGACTGTATGCTCCTTTTTAAGACCTGTTACAGAGGTAGTAATGCTGATGTCTTCCTAAGTGTTTACAGTGAACAATGTTTGTTTACTTTTGTTGTAGTACTTAATGTACAGGGCCATAAGTCGTGGCATTGTGTAAAATACCAAGCGGGGAGTGTGATGACATTGGGTTTACAAGTAACTGCACTTCCTAGTGGTGAGGGACAGAGCTGCAGCTAAAGTTGGGTTCATTGTCATTGGTTGATGAAATCACATGGTGAATGGGTTTGTTTGGTCAAGAGGCTCAGGGGCCATTTTGATGTAAGAACTCAATGGGTGAGGATTGAGCATGCTGAGCTCATTCCTTTCCATCCACCTGTGTTGAGCTGCTGAGAAGCTTTGTTTGTAAGTTTATATGCTTTATTTCATATGTTTGTTTACGTTTATGAATATGCTGTGTTTGTTTAGATATTTATATATTTTTCTCTGTGCACTTATGTTTAGTTTCACAGAGCTTCTGGGTCACATTGTAAGAAAACTGAAAGACAAAGATAAACAGTGAACAGTTAAAACTTCTACGTCTGAGTCTTTATTCAACTCTTTCAAGTACCTGGAAATCTGTTTAGCTATCTGTCACAAAGTTCATCTTCATGGACGGAGGGGACAGAATAATTTCCTGTTTCCAATAGGTGGCGCAATGACTATGAATGACGGTTGGGTTAAACCATAACTCATTCTTTTGGCATACAAATGAAAGCTGCTATAATTAATTAGCATCTACTTAGCTCTACAAACTCTAATAACGTCTATAAGGATAACACATCATCCAAGTGAACAGGCTGCTAAGAGGAATCTATAAAGATTCAACTACATTGTCTGTCCGCCTGTCCGCAAGATAACTTAAAAAGTTATAAATGGAATTGGATGAAAATTTCAGGAAAATTGATCAATGAGACGAGGAACAGGTGATTAAATTTGGTGATGTTCTGGCAACCAAAAAAAAAAAATAATAATAATAAATACATTATATATATATACATTCCTTTCCCATCCACACTGTGGAACTTCTTGTTGATGATGTCATATGTTCTATCAGAGTCAAAAGCTCAATGTCGACAGGTGGCCACGTAACACAACTCAATGATGACAGGTAGTCTTTGTAACACTTGCAGAAGTTCCTCAATGATGATGTCTTATGTTCCAGCAGGGAGCAAGTACAATTTTCAAGGGGGGCACTATTAAGGCATTTTGACATCCACATGTCCATTTCCCCCAAAATGTTAAATTGTTGCCTTTCCTAATATACGTCCCTATTTCATGAGATTTTTAACGTGTGTAGGTCCTGAAAAATGTGATAAAAAAATGCGTTTTAGTAAGAAGAAGAATATTAATAATAATAAAAAACAAGGTGCATTACAATAGGGTCCTACGCACTGTTGTGCTCGGGCCCTAATTATTGATTCCAGTAAAAAGGTTTTAAAATTAATATGAAAATAAATATAATCCAAATGAATGGAGAATCAGTCACGGCTTCGCTGACACCTGTGACACCTTCGCTCTATTATGTTTACAGCACTCCTATGAAATGATTATCAAAACATGAGAATAAGAATCAGATCTCAGCAGTGAGTGTTTTCAATAAATGCTGAGTATGGAGTTTACCCAGCTGATAAGAGAATTGTTTAGTGTTGCATCATGTAGGAGTAGAATAATAATGTGTCAATCAGACGGTGTCTGAGGGAGGTCCAGTCCTCAGGTCCAGCCTCCACATCCCTGTGTTGGAGCAGGAATAATATATCAGTTGTTTCATCAGAGAGGCTGAGGCAGAACGATGCAGAGCTCATCATCTTCTTCTCCTCACTATGAGCACACCTGATGAAGCTGAGCTCTGCTATCCACACCTGGGAAACTCTTCATGCAGGAGGATCGTGCGTTCTCACTCAGTGTCTGTGCTCCTTCACATCATCCTGTCCTCCATCTCTGTGCTCACTGTGACTCTCAACCTGCTGGTCATCATCTCCATCTCACACTTCAAGTATTGACATGTTCTGCTTGTTTTATGACTTGTTATGTTGTTAGACTCCTGATGTTTTCTGCTATGATGATAATTGTTGTATCATATAATGATATCAGTGTGTTTTCTCTCTATCTCCTCCAGGAAGCTGCACACTCCCACCAACTTCCTGCTCCTCTCTCTGGCTGTGTCAGATTTCTCTGTAGGGTTCGTCTGGGTTTTTATGATTTTCCTTATTGATGGATGCTGGTTTTTCGGTGCACATTTGTGTGTTTTCCGTACGGTTTTCAGTTATATTACCACCGCTGCTTCAATAGGAACTGTGTGCTGATATCAGTTGATCGTTATGTGGCTGTTTGTGATCCAATGCACTATCAAACTAAAGTCACTAAAAACAGAGCTAAGATGTGCATTGTCCTATGTTGGGTTGGTTCTACTATCTTTCATTCTGTGATGCTCAAAGATAACATTGAACATCCAGGTGGGTTTGATTCCTGTGCTGGAGATTGTACAGTTTATTTACCTCCTTTTGCTGCAGTTACGGATCTAATTTTCACTTTCATCATTCCAGTCAGCATCATAGTTGGTCCTGTATGTGAGAGTGTTTATGGTGGCTGTGTCTCAGGCCCAGGCCATGCGCTCTCATGTTACAGTGGGTGACACTTCAGAGTTCACTGAATGTTAACAGGTCAGAGCTGAAAGCTGCTAGAGCTCTGGGTGTAGTGGTTGTTGTGTTTCTAATGTGTTTAAACTCCATTTTACATTGTTTCACTTTCATCAGGGTTTGGAGTGAGAAGTTTATCATCTTACATTTTTGTTATAGGTCTGTATTTCTTCACTCTCTGCTTAACCCTGTGATCTATGTGTTTCTGTATCCCTGTTCAGGAAATGTGTGAAATGTGTTTTTTTCTCTTCAGATTCTGAAGTCTGGCTCCAGTGAGGCCAACATACTGTAAAGAGGAAAAGTCAGGGACAATGTGTTACTGGGATTTAATACAGTCACTGTAAAACTGTGGTGATGTGTGATGAATGTTTTTAGAGTTCTGTTTACTTTAGCCATAAATGAAAAGAAAACACCTGCTGATGTGTTGCTTCTAGAAAATTACATTGTATTTGATATTTTGAAGTTAAAGATAAAACCAATTTGGGAAACTTTTACAGTGACATATTGTTTCAGAGGAAACTAATGTACATTAATCACACAAACACTCTTGGTGGAGTTATTGATCTAATTTTCTCTTTAATCATTCCAGTCAGCATCATAGTGGTCCTGTATGTGAGAGTGTTTATGGTGGCTGTGTCTCAGGCCCAGGCCATGCGCTCTCATGTTACAGTGGTGACACTTCAGAGTTCACTGAAGGTTAACAGGTCAGAGCTGAAAGCTGCTAGAGTTCTGGGTGTAGTGGTTGTTGTGTTTCTAATGTGTTTAACTATATTGTACATTGTTTTACTTTCAACAGGGTTTGAAGAGAAAAATCCATCATCTTACATTTTTATTTCTGTTTTTCTTTTCAACTCTCTGCTTAACCCTGTGATCTATGTGTTTCTGTATCCCTGGTTCAGGAAATGTGTTTTTTCTCTTCAGATTCTGAAGTTTGGCTCCAGTGAGGCCAACATACTGTAAATCTTATAACAATTTAATTATTTTGTTTATGTTTGGAAATTTGTCATGACTGTGAAAGCTGGTGGAGTGAACTAAATTGAAAGAAATAACTTTTAGGTGATCAATCTGTTGTTGTGTCACAGTCCTGACATGTTTTGATATTTTTATGTAAAACTGATCTGAAGTACAATCAGAAGTTGCTGATGTAGAGATAAATGTGCCCCAATCACATGCACAGCAGGTTGATTTCTGTAGAGTTCAACAAATGATAGAAATAATAAAACATACATGTTTCATATATGAATAAAACACCTCATCTATTACAGTTTGTTTAAACAAAGCATAAAGTAAGTTAAAGTTAGGCAATAGTTTATTAGGAACAATGAAATAAATCAGCAGACTATCAAATGTGATCAGATCACACTTTACCTGTTGTTTACAATGTTACTTTTATAGATTTATGAAATAAAAACTAACTGTGAAATAAAAGTGACTTGTGTTCTCATTTGTGTGAAAACACCACATCACACAGCTGTTCATTAATGTATTGACTTGCAGTAAAATGTACAGATGAACAGAATAACACAATATGATTAAACATTTCACAACAGTTTTATTTATCTCAGTATAAACCACCAGTAAAAACATTAGTTTTTTTGGTGGAGGGGGCTTTAAACTCGATAAAGTCTGTACAGTACAGACTATAAGATATAAAATAATTAATCCCACAATGAGGAACATTTATAATCATTGACAATGAAAAAGGAAAGGAAAACAATGCTTTGAAATAAAAAATAATAATTCATAATTAAATACGTATGAACTCAGTTAGCCTTATTGAGTGTGTGAGTAGACAGCACACTGGTGTGTAGTATGTTGTGCAGGGCTAATCAACTACATCTTGCTGTGGGCCATAATGTTGGAAGGCTATGGTTTGTGGGCCAGACATTCCTGTAACAGTTGGGTTTTTTTTTTTTTTGCCTTATCTGCACATGCTGTCTAAGGTCAACACTTCCTGTAGTGCAATCTTTTTAAATCAACAATGCATGTTTTTTTTAAATTTTTGTTTTGCAATTAAATGAACTAGTGTAGTCCCCGTCGGAAATATGCATTCATGTACTGGAGGAGCTTAAGTAGAATTGTCAATTATGTCCAAATGAGTGTGTTTTGAAGGTTGGATGTACAAAGAGGTGTACATACTCTGTACTCTGTAGTGTTTATAAGGGGTTTATTTGCAGGTGCAAGTAAAATAGTGTGTGTGAGATTTACCTGGTTTAATTCTATGGGGACATGAACATGATAAATTGTTTGTTTTTTTACTCATTTTTATAGGTGTTTTTTGTTTGGTGTATTTTTTCTGTAATGTATGTTTTTTGGAGTCATGTGTATTTTTTGTATCTGTTGTCTTTTGTGCATTTTTTCTGTAATTATAGTTTTTTGTTGCTGTGGTAGTGTGATTCAGGAATCATTTTGTGTATTTTTGTATCTTTTTTGGTGTAGCTTGTGCATTAGAGTTGTCATTTGTGTATAAATATTTATTTTTGTGTATTTTGAGACATTTTGTGTGTTTTTGGAGGCTTTTTGTATATTTTTGTGCATTTCTGTTGTTGTTTTGTGTACTTTTTAGAAAAAATATTGTGTAGTTTTTGTTTTCTTTTACTCATTTAGTATATTTTTAATATAAACACTGTTTGTGTGTGTGTGTGTGTGTGTCTACCTCCATCCTTTGTGTGTTATCTCTCACACATGCGTGTCATGCACATAATCCGTCACAGGTTGTTGAGAAATAAAAAAAATTAAAAAAGAGACAGGAAGTACCACGAAAATAAACGTTTTACAACACCAAAGTCGCAAGTTCAGCATGTATATCCTGGTTGTAGTGCACGCATACGCATCAGCCAGTGTGTGAGTGTATTTACATTGTAGTTGCTAGCATCTTAACACATGAATAATATATGTTGTTTGATGCGCAGAACAAACAATAATCATAGTAGAGCCGTGTTGTGGACCCATCCGCTCACAAAAACATTCCTCTGTCTGAAGAAGCAGAATGTTTGTGATAAGGTCGGCTATGACCGTTAGCACAGCCGCCGCCACAGTCCATGAGACGGAGGAGGAAGTGAAGTCCGTGACCCGCGATTTAAAGGAAGTTTGGAATCACGGGAATAATTTTAAATAACCATAAATATTAAATAACCATAAATATTAACTTTAAATTACTTTTAGTAGTATAAAAATTTTTTTAATATTGACCTTTTTTTTTTCTTTGAACCCAAACAAACTGCGACACAGTGACGTCATGAACCCGGAACCGGAAGTAACGCGTTCAATACCGTGCTCATTACTGAGAGGTGACGTTTTGAACATTTTTCTACACCAAATTACTCCAAAATAACAGATACACAGACAGATCCACGCGCACGCACACAACATTTGCTACTTAAAATAGAAGCAACATAAAATCAAACAGCTTTAACACATTAACATTACAAACACAAAAGTAAATGATAATTTATTTTCATGTACTACAGTTACAGGATCCTAGAAACTGATAAAGATACACAGCACACATGAACAGAGGCACACTTTCCTGTGTAAGACTGACAGTTTATTACAGCCTAGATAGAACAGAAACAGGAAGCACCAAACCACAGGCTGCAAATGTCCCTGAGACAACACCAGGCAAACACAACCCAGTACAAGTGATCAACACAACATCCAGCAATGCATCAAAGAACAGTGAATAATGTCCTCTAGAATATCTCAAATATCATAAAATAATGGCGTCTTACTGTCCAAACTACGTCTAAGGAGCCGTAGAGGCCTGAAATGTTGTCCTGCAGGGCTGTCAGCTTCTTCTCTCTCCTCTCTCCACAGGGCTTCCTGATTCAAACAAAGTAGATAGAAAACAATTAAACAGACATTTACATAATACTATCATTGGATGTATGGGGTGTCACTACTAAAGGTGTGCATGTTAAATGAAACGGCAACTTTTTGTAGCAATTTAGCCAAAAAAAACAATGTTTAAAACCATATTTACAGCAATATTGTGAACTTTGTGAGGAAGGTTTTCTTGTAAAAGATAATGCAATCTAAATCTAAATGTTAATATTGAATCTAAGTCAAAATGTTAAGGTCTAGATATTACATTTAAATATACTTTTATTTTGGTGTTTTGGTGAATTTGTATTTTGCTATATATTTAGTTCACCCATGACATTTAGGTTAACATTTAGATTTAATATTTAGATTCAACATTTAGCTTTAGAAGTACATTTATATTTAAGATAAAACATTTAGATTGATATCTATATTTCACATTTAGATTTAACATTGACATTATATTTGTAAAAGAAAAAACTTAATCACATATTTAAAAAATATTGCTGTAAATCTGGGAAAAGGAAGTTTTTTAATGTGGTTTGTTGCTAAATGTTTCAAAAAGTTGCTGTTTATTTTAACATGCACAACTTTACAATCAGCACCACATAGAGATGTTGTCCTATGAAGGCATGGAGTGGTTTTAAGATGGGATGTCATCTCAGAGCAGTGTGTGAGCAAACTGGTGACCAGCATGAGCTGGAGGAATCAGACTGTGTCAGAGATGTTTATAGAGAGAATTGTAACATTAGAAGTTTAAAATGTTTGACCATCATGTGATTCATGGAGATGAATTATTTCACAAGAAGTTATTGGTGGGAAATTTGAATCTATTGATTCCTAGTGATGGACTGGTAATTTCTCATCAATAACTGCATTGATTTACAATATTTATACAGTACACTGTCATATGTATGTGTATATACAATACATGTTTATGTAGTTCCATGAATACTGAACTAAATACTGTTTATTTCACTTATTTACTAAATGAGATGATTTAAAATGTGTGTTATCACTCATTCATTCCATCATTATGATTTAAAGATGTTTTAAATAGTTTTCTCAGTAAAATGTTGAAATGGGACAAAGGGGGGACTTGAATTCAGGAATCAGAGAAAAGGGAACTAGAGCCAAAGAGGCTTGAGAACCACTGATCTAAATAACCAGTTTAACTGGGAAACACAAGTCTGTGTTCTCGTTTACACCAAAGGTTGTATTTTTTACTCAGACTAAGAGTGTTTGGTGTCAATCTAAAGATGATGTTTTTGTCTCATCAGCTGTTTTAGAAAGCATCATTGGTTCCAGAATGACAGCGTGGTACGGTAAACTTTGTGTCCAGTTGAGGTGAAAATGAAGTGTCTGGTGCAGACAAGCTTTGTAGGTTGTAGGAAGGACTAACATCTCCATGTTTTAGTCCCTCCACCATTTCACTTCTAATTTATGTGATTGTTCAGACCTAAAATGTCTGATTTTACAGCAGCTTTTTCAAAAAACGTCAACAAAAGTTGTCATTTTGATGTTTTATTATTTTCTATAACTTTGCCTAAACTGGTCAATTTATCAGAAAACCTGGTTGCCTTTGAATTATTTCATAACAATAGAGAAAAAAGCTCAGATTCTCAATAATTTAACAAGATATGGATTATTTCATCACATTTTAAAGGTTTCCAGTGCAGAGAATATTACAGAGAATCAGTTTAAGTTTAAGTTTTTGAAACAAAAACTAAAAAAAAATCCTAAAATAAATAAATGGTTCTTTTCCTGTGAGAATCTCATCAATGCATTCATGACTTTTGCTACAAACACTTTTACTGCAGAATAATCTTATGTGTTCAGTCATTTGGGAACTTATTTTATACTGTTATTTATTAATTGGACATTGTTTTATATTTGAATCAATGTTTGCTTTTCCATTTAGGACTTGATAGTAATAACTAGTTTTAATATGATTATATTTAAGGAGAAATTATTCCACATTTTCTTAGCCCGTAACATTTGTTAATAATGCCTATTGGGTGAGCTGACTCTGGTAGTTAATCATAAACAACATTAAGCTGTAAAAACCCTGAGTCAGGTTTATGATGAGTGATCCCACACGCACACGCGCGCGCGCATACACACACACACACACTTACACACTTTAGACAATAGTCCTCAACTGCCTGATCAAAAATCATTGACTATAACATTATCATAGAAACAATTAAAGAAACCATACGATACACTAATGTCCATTTATCTTAAATCAATCAGAGCTAATGAACAAACAGATGTTTTCTATGAAACAAGGCCACAGAACTAAAAGAGAAACCATAATGAGCTTTGTTTATGTTCTAACTGAAGACCTTCACATGACCTTCAGTCTGTTAGAGGAAGACATTATGACTAGAAACTAGTGTTGTGTTCAAGACCGCACTATCCGAGACCAAGACTTGCCCGAGATCAGAATGCGCCGAGACCAAGACAAGACCAAGACTTTCGGCAGCCGAGACCAAGTCAAGACCAAGACCGCGACAAGCCGAGACCAAGAC